>NW_022589752.1:1919075-2043391 GCF_004348235.1 Phoca vitulina
TATATATTTGACAGAGAGAGACACAGCAAGAGAGGGAACACAAGCAGGGGGAGTGGGAGAGGAAGAACCAGGCTTCCTGTGGAGCAGGGAGCCCAATGCGGGGCTCGATCCCAAAACCCTGGGATCATGACCTGAGCCGAAGGCAGACGCTTAACGACTGAGCCACCCAGCTGCCCTTCATCTTTGCATTCCTTATGATGCCTAGCCTAAGCACTTACAAAGAATAAATATTTGCTGAGTAAATACAATTTTCAGGATACTATGGGGTTTATAAAAATAATTTGCTTCCACATTCAAGTTTGAAACCATAGGAATTATTTCCTTAAAGGGAGTCATGAAAAGTTCATAAATTTTCTCAAATTTATATGAGAAATAGTTTAGTATCTATAGACAACAGAGTAGAATAAGAGTATATATTCTGCTAATATATCTAGAAAAAGAGTAAGCTTTGAAGAGTGATACCAGAAAATCTTTTTTATATTATTTAAAAATGCATATTACATTAAAGGCATCTATGTAAATAACTTATTTTAAATTTTATAAGGTATTTATTTAGAATAGTTCTGGGCGGCTCATAGAGACAATTCATTTGTATTATACACATGGAAAAACAGGACTCAACAGGAGGCATTATTTTTATTTTATAGATATAAATATTGAGATAGTGAGCAATAGCAAAATATAGAACATTATACTCCAAGTAACTTCTCATACTTTGGGGGGATAAGTAAACTCATTGCTTTCCAGAGTCTTGTGATGGGTCTTAAAATTACACCACACAGGGGAATACAATTATTTCCTCATAAATAAGATGATAAGCCTCAATTTTACTAACTTGCTTTACCTGCTGCCCTGCAAAGTAAATCCAGGTAAGTCTGCCAAGTCCTAATTTGCGAGACTGCTTTTTAGAAAGAAGTAGTTTTAATTTCATTTAATAACACTTATTAAACAACTAATAATACCAAGCATTTATTATTACCTAGCACATAATATTTGATAGATGGCAATTAATACTTTTATTGCTCTAAGCCTTTATGTATATTATCTCATTTAATCCTCACAATAAGATATCATTTATGCCCACATTATATAGACAAAAAATTCAGGGATTGAGAAGTTAGGTAACTTGCCCAAAGTCACAGAGCTGGTGAATAGCAGAACCTTGGATCTTGAAGGCACAGATGGTTACAGGTGCCACACTTTTAACCATTACATTATAAGGCCTCTCACTAAGCAATAGTGCCTCTTAAAATATTAGTCTATGGATAATGCCTTAATATAATAAAAATTTTTGCTTTAGTCTTTATATTTTCTAATTATCCCCTGCTGAGAGACTAAATTTTTCTGTATATAATCAATTAACTACAAAGACTTCTGCCCTATGTTTACCAGTTCTATGTAATGTAATTTGCATGTTCCATTTGCATGCTCTGAGACTTAGGCATCCAAATAATGGATAATATTCAAGGATAATATTCAACAGTTTTCCAGTATCAACAAACACCAGCATTTGTTCCTCTTAGGGGCATCTGTCTTCATTTGGGTTCTTTAGTTTCAAGATTCTTTTCTTTTTTAAGATTTTATTTATTTCTTTGAGAGAGAGAGAGGGAGAGAGAGCATGAGCAGAGTGGCAGAGAGAGAAGGAGAAGCAAACTCCCCACTGAGCAGGGAGCCCAATGTGGGACTCGATCCTGAACCCCGGGATCATGACCTGAGCCAAAGGCAGATACTTAACCGACTGGGCCACCCAGGCACCCCTAGGTTCAAGATTCTTATTGGTCCTATTAAGGTAATAACTTTTACCTATGTGAAATATTACTCCTAAAGTTGAGCTTTTCTCTATGAAAGGTTCCTTGAATAAATTAAAGGATACTAGTAATATCACCTAATTTGACAATTAGGTTGAAGAATAAATTTCTACTATAAATACAATCTGAATCTGAAGACTGTTAGTTGCTCTCTCTTCTTATATATAAGCCAAGACTAGAAAATTGTGTAGTTTGTTTTTCTTGGTAACATGAAAAGACTTTACACTTTGAAAATTTCAATACATTGGTATTGTTCTTAGATTTGAATCTACTGTTGGCCTCGAGCCTTGCAATCCTTTTATGTATGGTAATTAGCCATGAAACATTTTAGAGCAACCTAAGTATGTTTTGATTAAGAGAACATAGAATGCCATCAAGGAATGGGCATGGACTGACTTGGGAGCGGAAAACCTGGCGCTGACAAATAGTTTTATTACTTCAGTGTGAGCAAAGATAGGACTTCAAATACAATTTAAAGTTTAGCATTAATTTGATTGGCCATTACAATAAAGATGGGTTCTGTGGAAAAGCACACATGTACTAGTGTTTCTGTTAGCATGTAATGAGATACCATGGAACTGCTGGAAACAAGGAAATACAGAAATAGCATGAAAAAGACACTGCTTATACTGTCTCCATTGTCCAAATGTCAAAACAGCTCCCGGGAACCCTAGGGGTGGTAATAACCATGAAAGTAGTTCCTACCAGTTCGTCCTTAAAGGAGATTCTTGAACACTGCTGGGTTCTGACTCTAGCCCATATGGGCTTGGAAAAGTCAGAGAAAATGTTGGCTGCACTTTTTCAGGCCTATTTGCATATGTTCTTTAGTATGCAGAATGTCTCTGTATATAATTTAATTGTTGGGTTTTTTGCCTCTATTAATACATATGCAAATGACTCACACTTGCAGCTGTGCTGTATTAATCATATGTGTGCTTCTGTCTGTCTGCCCTGCAGGCTCAGGGTCGAAGGGAGAGGAAAAGAGGGAATTCACTCCTTTAACCTGCAAGGAAGCTCACTCATGCAGACAGAAGACCGACAGCAAACAGCGCACCAGGGTTGCGACTGAAATGTGGAGCAGTTGAGCATTTTTCACCCTGTATGAAATGACGATCACCTAAAAGTTACACTGAATCATACAGTACATAGGTAGGTAAAGATGAAGACCACCCTTGTAAGTAATTCTTTCAATAAGAAGGTAAAAATCCTTACATCCAGACCTCTCCATATGGTTATTTCTCCCTTATTGATTTTCTGGGCGTTTCTCTTGGTCAGACACATAAAGCCATGCTCAGTCACTTACAGTGCTCTGGGAAATATGAAACATTTATCTGTGTCCTGTCATAATTATTGACCTCCTTCGGAGACTGGCAGGAGGTTGATAAAAAGATGAACTTCAGTTTTTCATCCATGTCTGCCTTGATGTTACTCTCTATCAGATAGAAGCTTAAGCCATTTCCACCAGGACTTCCATGTACCTTTGATAGCTATGAAAAAAGATTGATTTCCGTTGATATTTTGTATGATTCATTCTCTAACTTGATCACGAGTCATCTCTCATTTTCTCAGTCCCAGAGAATGCATGTTACTGATGGTACTGGTTACTGGAATGATAGCCCCATGTGATTTCAATTATGACAACTTGTAATTCTGAGTCTCTATTCCAAAAATATTATTACAGATTTAAAAAGTAATCCTACTGAATTCATTAAAAAGTTTCCCCAATTCAGTAAAAAATCTTGAATGAATGCTACTTGCTTATTTTGAGTAAAATATGACCATCCAAGAATAATTTCAATGTTTTTCCCTTTGCTTATCACTATTAATCATTGGTTGGAGTCGACATTTTTGGCTTCCTATAGGTAGAACAGGTGGCAACCATCTTTTGGCCAACACAAATACTGTATTTATAAAGTGAGAAATAAATGGATAAATATTTCCTTCTAATTTCAAATCTTAGAAACCTAGCTAAAAAAATAGAAATAGTGCATATATTACATTATAACTATTACTATTAAAAAAATTCATGCTGCCCATTAGGTAAAATGAAAATTAACAACAACGAATATGAGAAAGGAATGTTCGATGGACTGTTGCCATCATTTGGTTTAATTAATTAGAAATAGATGATTCACTTAGCTTATTTTATCCAGGCGCAAAACTCCAAAAGATTCAAAGTGTAACTTCATTTGGCTTAAATAATTATACTTACTTTTTGATACTGAAATGAAGCTATGTTAGTTTTCTATACAAATCAATCCCTCCTCTAAAAAGAGACAGTATCAGGAGAACAAATGTCAAGAGCATCACTGGCTCTTGAAAGAAAAAAAAAAAAGGTAGTCTGAAGGAAAAAAAAGAAGGGAGGAAATAACATAAAAGGGTAAACCCAGTATATGATATTGCTGAATGGATAGTTACTATTTTGATAATGCATTATCAAAATTTTTATTTATTTTACTTCCATTATTTATTTATTTATTTATTTATTTATTTATTTTTTTGACAGAGAGAGACATAGCGAGAGCAGGAACACAAGCAGGGGGAGTGGGAGAGGGAGAAGCAGGCTTCCGCAGAGCGGGGAGCCCGATGCGGGACTCGATCCCAGGACCCCGGGATCATGACCTGAGCCGAAGGCAGACGCTTAACGACTGAGCCACCCAGGCGCCCGCACCCTTCCACTATTTAGAAATCACTTACTTTAGTGTTGTGTAGGTAAGCTGAGCTGTATTGAGTCAAAGTACCTCCAGCAGTTCATATTCTTATGTATGTCATACATACATTAACAAACAATACAAGAATAGTCTAACATTACAATGTTTGGTCTTTTTTATTTGTGTAAATTCTAATTACTTGAAAGGAATTACATAAACTGTAATAAATGCTAAAACACATTCTTTATGCAGCAGCCCATGGTTATGATGAGATAAATGGGGGGATAGAACAGGAGAGACAGAGCTAGGGATTTCTCATATACTAAGAATCTTCCAGGAGGGGCTGAAAAATATAAAGTTCCCAGGTCTTTAAATTAATATCACTTGTCCCAGAAATTAATCACATACTGCTTTGTTATATTATTAAAAATGATTATGACCGTTAGCTCACGATAGTTTCCTTCATTTTGTACGTACATACTGAGCACCAGCTATTTGCTAGGCATTAATCTGAGCACCGGAGATTCATTATTGAACAACAATAACAAAAATGACAGTCCCTGCTCTGGTGAAGCTTAGAGAATATTTGGAACAGACAACAAATAAAAAACATAATAAGTTAGATACTATGTTTGAAGATGACAAGTGCTATAGAAAAAAAACTGAATAAGGGAAATAGAAAATGTGGTATCTCTGGGAGGGTTATTTTGTGATTTAAACAGGTTAGTTAGGGTAGGCCTCCGAGAGATGACATTAAAGCAAATTCTTGAATGAGGTGAGAGAATGAGCCTTCCAGGCAGAGGGAAGAGTATTTCAGGTAGAGGGACAACTAATATAAAGCTCTAAAGTGGGAGCACACCTCGGCAGGTCAAGGGACAGCAAAGAGCTTAGTGTAGCTGGAGCAGACTGAATAAGGTAGTATGGAGCAAAACTATTATAAAAATATTTCTTTAAATACATGTAGAGAAAATACTGTAGTGCTAAACATGGTACTAGGCATATAATGTTTTCCTAAGTTTATGTCATCACATTAGAATAGGTATAAAATTTCAATGGATATCTTACTGAATTCAAACTACTTATTTTTTTCTTCCATGAGCCAACGATGCCTTTGGTGTTCCATTAATCTAGACTTGGGGACAATGAAGTATTCCTTTAAAAAGTGATGTTTTAAGTTGCAACCTCAGGGAGATAGCAGTTGGCTTGGTAAAGGTGGTGGGTTATGGGGTTCCAGAAAGAGGAAACACCACATGCAAAGATCCAGAAAACTTGAAAACATCAGGGAGTTGTTTAAGGTTCTTCAAATAGGAAGAGGACATGATCAGATTTTCTAAAATCAGAAAGATCCATCCGACTAATGTAGAGTAGAAAGAGAGCATCAGAGGGGGGGTGAGATGAAGACAGACCAGTTCAGGGGCTAATGTGGTAAATTAGGCAAGCAGTGGGGGTAGCCTGACCAGAAGGGTACTAGTTAAGATGGAAAGAAATGGATGGATCCTTAATGTATTTATTAGGTGTAGTGAATAGACAGTGAATGAGTACGTGTAGAGGAAGAGGAGAAAAGGATAGCTCTCATTTTCCAGGTTGAGCAATAGATGGAATGGAGCCATTTGCTAAGACCAGAGAATGAGCAGGTCTAGGGGCAAGAAAGAGAACTGGTAAGGTACATTTTGTACTCAGTTTATACTGTCTGTAAACACCTACATATTTCCTCTTGACAGCCAACAAATAGTTGTCTATATAGATCTGAGTCTCAGGAAAGATTGAACAGCAAAAGAAACAGACAGATATTTCATTGTAAAAATCAATTTTTATTTTATATATATTTTTAAAGTAAGCTCTACCCCCTACATGGGGCTTGAACTCACACCACTGAGATCAGGAGTTGCATGCTCTACCAACTGAGCCAACCAGGCACCTCAAAAAGAAATAAATAAAATAGTGCCTTGGCACGTGTTACTTTGTATGCTTTGTATACATAATCCAGATTAAGCTATTTTTCTTCATGAAAAATAAAACTAAATATATCACATTGCCTACACTACTTTAATTGCTCCTACAGTACGTAAATAAGGTGATTTTAAAATGTAAGGTATATTTTATGACATGGCAAGAATTTCATTATTTTTATCCAGGAATGTGAAATAATATTAAGTAATAAATAGTGGCTTAATTTAAAACATGTCATTTTGCTTGTCTTTTAACATAACTGTACTCATCTTTATTCTTTCTTTAAGGAAGGTCGTGGTTTTTTGGTTCTATTTAACATTATGTTATCCAGGTTATGAACAATTACATGTCAAAGACTGTTTCAAAAGAAAACACAAATGGCAGGCAAACAAAGTCAATGATGAGTAGGAATAATATTTATAGTGTCAATCCTTAGATCTGGCTGTTCAAAAAGAGAGGCTTGAATTAACATGTATCTGTGTAAAGAGGGATGAAATGAAAATGCAGCCTGAAGTAGATAGCTGTCCTTATGAATCTGGTTACTTCTTCCAGCACTGTGATGCATATAGCGTATTTGTATGAGTGCCAATTAATCAGCATTATTGCTATAATTTGATTAGCTTATTACTGAGTTAGCAAATGTCCTAAGAGGGGCAATGTCTCCAAAGTTTAAAATCTCCCGTACTTGGAGAAGCAACTATAATTGTTTAAAAATCATGGATTTTGGACTCTGTGACCCAGTTTTCTTCTCAAATGGAGATATTAATACATAACATGAGGTGTTGTAATAAGAATGAAATGAAAGCCTTGCCAAAGAACCTAGCATAAGAATCTAGGACTAAATCTTAATAACTGGAAGAGAATCTTAGTGTCTGAGAAGGACCTGGAAGTGATGGAACCTACTCATGGTATGATTAAGAGGTAGCAAATGGGGATCTGATGGAGTCTGATTAAAAGCAGAGTTTGAAGAAAATTAAAACTAGCTCAAACATTACACCCCACTGAAATGAAACTTCTCAGAAAAAGGTATTCAAGATTGGGGCGGATGTTGGATAAGGGTTAAGATAAGACCTTCTGACTAGGTGTTGTAGTTAGTTTGTCTCTGACCCATCGGGGCAGGTCTGTGGGGGAAGAATCAAATTTGACTGTCACCTTCAAGCAAGAAGAAGGCAAGTATTATAGTCTCCTTTGCGGCTCTGGGGAAAGCTGAAGTCAAGGTCAGGGATCTGTGAATATAGTGTCAGGAATATGAGTGGCAAAGTCAGTAGTAGAAGTCCTAGCAAAGGGTAGAGTCAGCCCACTTCAAAGAAAAGCCAGATAGTCTGCCATGACATTCTTTTGAAATGTGTTTGCATTTGAGTACCATTTTTAAATCATGAGCAAAAAATGTGTGTGTGTGTGTGTGTGTGTGTGTGTGTGTAAATGTTTTAACAGTAGCTAAGGGCTTACCACAAAAGAGTTTTGGATTATTAATTTTCCTATTATACCACAGTGCTGGTTTACTGAGACCCTAACTAAAACTCATGTATTTTGTGTACTCATTTATGGGTACAATGCCACTTATATAAAAAAGAGTTTTATTCTATTTATAGACCAAATTGTAGTGAAAGCATGAGCAAATACGTTTGGTGTCTTTTTCTTGTTTTCTGAAAATGAAAAAAAAATTTATAAGGGAACCTGACATATTATAAGGATGGAAATAAAAGAATTTCAAATATTTTAATAGTATCTCTATAGGAAAAGAAGCTTGGATTGTTGCCTAATGAAGCTACTTTCTACTGGAATCCTACAATGAAACATAGCAGATGCCTCCAATTTGCTCTTGCTTTCTCTCACCATTAATCCAAGGGATTGCTGGATATTCTTGCCTCTTCTTTTAATTTCACTACTCTTTTTAGTTTTACCTTTTGCAACCACTTTCCCGTATTGTCGTTATTGCAAAGGATAACAAATATTATGCTAATCTAATTGTCCCCATGGCTCTAACACTTCCCAAGGTATTTCCAGCTCAGAGAAACAAACACTCACATTGTAGCTTTTCGCAGAAAAGGTAGAATAGGAATGACTGTTATTAACCTCTGTAGAACATAGTATGTCTCAGTTCCTTGCGAGTTCTTCCTGTGAGACTCGACTGGGTTTTCAGAAACCCAGCAGGGCTTCCAACAATCCCCTATGCCGACCAGATGTATCTGTCTCTTGATGCTACAATATAAAACTCTATTTTTTCCTTACAGACTAAGATCATCTATCATGACAATGCACTTTCATGAATGCAATTTAAGTTTATTAAGCACAACTGCTTTATGTCTGGGTTCACAGGCATACTGTGTCTTTCAGGCAGGCGAAAATATAAAACTTCTCACAGGGAGATTAATTCTATTATTAGATGATCTGTTATTCCTGTTAATTGCATAACTATGAAGTCCATAATGACAGAAACTAGGGAAGATTTTGCAGGATGCTGATTCAAAGATTTAAATAGTTAATAATGAAAGATACCTTTAATATAATATTATTGATATTCTTTCCAACTTCAGAGACAAAATTTCTAAAATCACTTGGACATCTGGTAAAATTACAGTAAAATTATCACTGACATTCTTGGGTATATGAGAATATGTATTATTCAGGGCTACAAAGGTCTTAACTGGGATGTCTGGATAAAGTTGAGTTCGTTTAGGTGCTTGCGTTTTTGGTTTACTTATCTTTGCTTGCCCAGTGGAGTTGGCATTAGCAGGAGAATAAAAAGACCTACGGAGTCCATAATACTTGGTGTCCTGAACATTTTTAAATGTAATTTTTGTCAAGTTGCCTTGATTCATAACAATCTGTTTGAATGTCGTGGACAGTTTTTGTTCTTATCTCAATGAGGACCATTCTATGATGAAATTATGTTACACAGTCCTCAAAGCAAAATTAGACCCATTTTTGTCAAATCATAGCAGGCCATAAAAAATTACAATAAGCTGCCTTTAGTACAGAAAACAGGGCTACAAATAATGAAAAGGATCAACATCTCAACTTTTGGTTGAGGATCAGTGCAAGTAAATTCAAAAACAAAAAAAAGGGTGAGACAAATATCACTCGGTAGTTTTATTCCACTTTAACACGATAATAGCCGTTTTCGATATTTACTTAACCTTGGTCTCTCCTGCATTGTTTCCCGACTTACCTGCAGTTGGAGCGGGCCTAAGCCTGGTGTTGCCGCGGCAGCAGCTGCCATGGTAGTTGGGATCAGCTGAACAGGGTAAGGGTCACCTAAGTAAGAGAATAATAGAGGTGTCAGCACCTTTCATCTACTCTCCACCTGCAAATTAAACTCGTGCATTCACTCTTTCCAAAAGCCTTCTTTTGTGTGCCTTGCTGGGGCCTAATGAAAAGCTCTATTGTGCAGCCTTTTACTAACACTCTTTTCACAATTCTGGCTGAGAGAGGAATGTGAATAAAAGGCACAAGCAATTAAGGCGGAAACCTCATCCTTTTTTCATGATGTATTTAGGAAAATGGGAGGAAAAAGTGTGCATTGATCAGAGGGCTGTGCGTGCGTGCGCGCGCGCGCGCGCGCGCGCACACACACACACACACACACACACACACACACACACACACACCCTAACAGTCTTGATAGGAGCACACCAACTCTCAGCACATTTAAATTGTTATTATAAAAGGAACTTAACTAAACTTAATTCTATTTTAACAAACTAAAGATTTAAGCCAAATAGCTTATCTTTTGAATGTAATGTTACTGTCTCAATTCAAATAGCTTCTTTAAATAATATCTTGTGGACAAATTCATAGCAAAGAAAACATTTTATGCATTTTTGTTATATAAAATACTGGAATCTTTATTATCCCAGAGATAAATGTTTATAAAAACATATTATAAAGAAAACAGAAAATAGATGGTTTCTCCCTGAAGGGTTTCTGTTTGTGGTGATATCTGAAAAAACAAAATCTTAGTAATTCAAAATTAAAGTTTTAATACATGTGATCTATAAAGATATAGAAACCACACAAATATATATACATATATACACATGTAGAAGATTATAGGGTATGTTTTTCATGCAAATTTTTTCCACTTAGTAAAGAAGTCCATACACTTTTTGTATAGAGCCCAATGATATGCTAACAGATATGTACATTATCAATATTTGAACTATTACCATAGTAAAAAATAAAAAAGTTATAAGAACCATTTTCTAACATATAAAACATATTGTTTTAGTAATCTAGTTTGTGAAAAACTTGTTCAATGTAAATGTATGGAAAATATAACTGAAAATAACTCAATTAATACAGTCATTCAAAAATATTTATGAGTATCTGCTATGTATCAAGCACTGCTCTTGATACTAGAAATAGAGTTTTATTTTATTTTATTTTTTTAAAGATTTTATTTATTTATTTGAGAGAGAGAGAGAGAGCACATGAGAGGGGGAGGGCCAGAGGGAGAAGCAGACTCCCCGCTGAGCAGGGAGCCCAATGCGGGACTTGATCCTGGGACTCCAGGATCATGACCTGAGCCGAAGGCAGTCGTTTAACCAACTGAGCCACCCAGGCGCCCATAGAAATAGAGTTTTAAAGAAGACTAATATGCAGAGGTGTATTTACTGGATATTTAATGAAGCTTAAGATTTGGGGTTCTGGGAAAGGCCCCTAGCAGTATGTTCAAAGGATCATATGTTTTTATATTTGTCAGCTTTTTTACTTTGTTGTGATTTCTTTTTATAAATGAAAATTCTTTTTTTCACTTCTATGTGTGTTTTTGAAAATTATATATATATATATATATATATGCTTAAAACAATGATTATAAATAGATAATTACATATATTCTTAAAGTGGGCCCCCAAATTTTATTTTTCATGCTTCAAAATATCTGAATCCACCATTGCTGATCTGGCCTTCCCAGAACTTACAGCTTAATGGGAGAAAAAAATAAAGATAATTCAAAGATTAGTAGAAAATACAATGACTGTAAAGATAGGGAAGTATATAACATTAGGCACTACACTGTGGGTGTCCCAAACCTAGTCTAAGAGGTCAAAGGTGGTCTCCAGGAAGAAGTTATGTTCAAGCTGAAATCTGAATGAAGTGAAAGCTAGCCAAACAAAGAAGAAAAGGAAGAGCTTTAAAAAAAAAAAAAAAGAAAAAGAAAAAGAAAAGGAAGAGCTTTCCTGGAAGGAAAACAACTTTCATGAAGACTTGCAGTCAAAAGGGAGTGTTCTGTCATAGCCCCGCATTGCTGAAGTTTAGGGCACAGGTAAGGAAGTAGATGGGACTGGAGAGGGTATCAGGGGCCAGATTATGTACAACATTATAAACAATATTAAAGAATCTAAACTTTATTCTGTAGGATAAAGGAAACCATGAACATGGAAAAAAGATGAGCTGAGTAAAATCACTTAGCCTAGACGTTGGAAGCTGGAATCAATAATAAAAAGATGCACATCTCTGTACAACACAAAATAATGGTCTGCACTAGCGTGGTGATGTTGAGATGGAGAATGATGGGGAAAGTGAAGGGATAAAAAGAAGAGGAACTGACAAAACTTAATGATTGTTTACATATGAGAAAGTAAGAGAAGACTCAGGAATGACTTTCATGTTTTTCACTTTGTTGGGATTGCAAACATAAACGAGAAGCAAGATTACCAGGTTGGGCCTGCTGGGGAAGGGGGAGGTGGGGAAGGGGGTAAATAATTCTGTTTTGGACATTTTAAGTTTGAAATTATTATTAGATATCTGAGTAGAGATATTCTGTGAGGCACTTGGTAAACATGTCAGGATTTTAGGGGAGGAATTCACATCAGAGACATAAATTTGACAGTGGTCAGCATATATCTGGAATTTAAAGCTATAAGCCCTCATGATACCATTTAGAAGTTAACTGTAGGTAAAATATAGGTCCAAGGATTGGATTGTAGAATATGCTAATATTTATAGTCAGGGAGATAGGCAACTAGCAGAAAAATGGAGGAGAAATATAAATTTGATGTTCCAGAAGCCAAGTAAGGAAAGATTTTCAGTAAGAGTGATTTTTTTTTTCAAATGCTGGATTTAGTAATGTAGAAGTCATTGGTGACTTCAAAAAGGGCAATTTCAGTGGAGTGGAGTGTGAGAAAGCCTAATTGGAGTGAGTGTGATCAACAAAGGATGATTAAAAGTAAAACTGGAGGCAGAAAGTGCAGACCCTTGCTCTTCAAAGTGAAGTTCTTGAAGAATAGCATTGGTATCACCCAGGAGTTCCTTAGAAATGTAGAATTTAAGACCCCACCCCAAATCTACTTGGGCAGGCACCCTCTAAGACGGAACCCCCGATGACTCCTACTTTTCTCCTTGTATTTATGTCCTAGTGTAATCCCCTATCCTTGAACAGAAGCCAAAGTGTTGAGATATTAGGTTACATGAAGACTCTGGCTTTGTCTTGTTTATCTTCTCCCCATCCTTACCCTCTCTGTCTTGAACCAAGCAGCTGTGTTAAGAGGTGCCCTATGGAGAGGTTCGCATAGCAAAGGAATGATGTCTTCAGCCAACAGCAAGTAATAAGGCCTGCCAACAACCAAAGGAGAAAGCTTGAAAGCAGATTCTCCCCCAGGTCAAGCCTAGAGATGACTACAGTCCAGGGCAACACCTTGATCACAACTCTGTGAAAGAGCCTGAGCCACAGGTATCCAACATGGCTGTGTTCAAATAAATGTTTGATGCTTTAAGCCACTACCTTTTGGGAGAATTTGTTAAAGCAGCAGGCATATACCTTCTGAATTAGAATTTAAATTTTAACAAGAGTCCCAGATGATTTGCACTCATTTGAGGTGTGCTGGAATAGACAATTCCACTGAGGTGTTTTGCAGTAATTATTGAAGGACGTGTGGTCAAGAAAACCTTATTTAAAAGGTATCTACCTGTAAACATTATAGAATGCTTGTATGCCAGCAAGAAAGATCCAATAAATAGAGAAAAAAACTGATGATATAGGAGAGAGTGGACAACTGACTGATGTTACAATGGATAAGGTTTTATTTAGCATTTAGCATTTTTAATATTTAATCTAGAAAACACTATCTGAATTTATAAAGTAAAGGGAAGTTTAGATATATAAAAGCTGAATTTGTATTATGCAAAGTAGCCAAAATAACAAATATTAATGTATGACTATTAGAATAGGCAACTTAAATGCTAAAACTATGTAATTTATTTATATTGCTCATTTAATCAATATAATCCTACAATTAACTATAGCAAAAGTATAGAGGCTATGGTGCTCTTCACAGTGATAATTCATTTTATATAATTTAGTTTCCCTGTTGTGAATTAATCAATAAATCAGCACTTATAACATCTACCATGTGACCAGAACTCTGCTGGGTTCTTTGGGAAACCAAACCAAACCAAACCAAACCAAAAGAAACCTTGGTCTCTATCTACTACACGTCCATCTTTTCTAATTAAGTGTTGCTTATTTGAGTAGTACTAAGCATCCATGAGTTCTATAGGAGTTAAGGGAGAACTAATTCCAGGCTTCAGTCTTTAGAGAATAAAGGTAAAAATAAGAATGAACTTGGACTTGAAGATTTGCAGATGAAGGGGGATAGATGTTTTAGGTAGGGTGAAATGCATCAAAACACGTGTATGACACGCTGAGGGAATGGAGAGAAATCAGTTTACCTGATAGGTGATAGAATAAAGTAGAGGGAAAAGAGGCTGAAGTCAAGGAGCTGGGAAACTTTTCATACCCCAGACTGGAGGATATTTGGATACAACAAGGAAATTGATATGAAATGAAGTTTTAGCAAGTGTCATTAAAGAAGTTAGGTAATAGGGGGGTTTTAAAAATGACCCAATCTCTAACCTAAGTTGAGATTTTAACTAATGAACTTTAAATGAACACATACTCAATTTCTTATTAACCACTAAATGTTAGTAATTCAGAAGTGCCCAAAATACCTATGCAGGTGTTTGCTATCAATCCAAATGTGTGAATAAGTCTGTGTTGTTCAAGGGTCAATTGTATACATATGAATGAATAACTATTACGTTATACACATCCTATATGTGTGGATGTAAATGCATGTATATATATAAAACATTTATACATATGAATGAATGACTATTCTGTTGTACACATCCCATATTGTACTGTGGGCATAAATGCACGTATATACATAAAACATTTATACAAGCTAAATAATTTTATATATGTGTAATGGGCTGAGTTGTGCTCCCTCCCCCCAAATTTACATGTTGAAGTGCTAACCCCCAGTATCTCAGAATGCTACTGTATTTGAAGATAAGCCTTTAAGAGGTGATTAAAGTAAAATGAGGTCCTTCGGGTGGACCCTAATTCAATGTGACTACTGTTCGTATAAGAGGACGAGATTAGGACACAGACAACACAGCGGACAGCCAAGTGAGGACAGAGGAGGAGAAGATGGCCATCTACAAGTCAAGGAAGGAAACCTCAGAATGAAATCTACCCCATGGACACCTTGATCTTGGACTTCTAGCCTCCAGAACTTGTGAAAAAAATTTTCTGTTTTTAAGCCACTCAGTTTGTAGTATTTTGTTATGGCAGCCCGAGCAAACTAATATAATATGTTTGCCATACATGGTCATATATCAGTGTATTTGATGTTTAATTGGAGAAAACAAAAGACTCACAGCATGAATTAAAAAGACTGCAATAGCTATTACGTATCTTTAATCGTACATAGTTTCCAAGATATAATTATATAATCATAAACAGGATATCAACTAATTTTCAAAGTTTGTGTCTAAGGCACTGTTCAACATACAAACATACATAATTTGAAGCATGTCTACCTTATTGCCAACTTTTCAGGCCCAGAATACCCAGAACTAGTTTGATTGAAATTTGCTCCAAGTTACTAAGTAAATACAAATACAATAACTATGAAAATGGCCAATACAGCAATTTAACTCTTAATTAAATTCAAAATATATTACATGCATGTGCTGGTGTCTGAAGTGAACACAGAATCTATAAGACTTTATTTTTTTTATTTTTTTTTAAAGATTTTATTTATTTGACAGAGAGAGAGAGAGAGAGCACAAGCAGGGGGAGCTACAGAGGGAGAGGGAGAAGCAGGCTCCCCACTGAGCAGGGAGCCCTCCCAGGACTCTGGGATCATGACCTGAGCCGAAGGCAGGCGCTTAACCAACTGAGCCATCCAGGTGCCCCCAGAATCTATAAGACTTTAAAAAACAAGGTCAAGGGTAGTTCTTAATGGCAAAAGAGAAATTCAGACCTGTTGAGGAAAAAAAGATCTTTTATTGAAGTAATTACTGTCATCTACTATTTGTGTCATCCCTTATTTAACTGTACTAAAAAAATATTACAACAGGTTTATTTTGTAAATACCTCATCAAGTACTTAGTAAAAATTAGATAATGGAAAATTCTGACTTTTAAATTTCAACCATGTGTAAGTTATTCAAATTGACTTTCAACTAGTTAAAAGTAATATCTTTTACTCTTTCCTAGGTTTTAACCATTTGAACAGTTTTTCCCTAACCCTTTCCAGAATTAATTTGCTTCTTATTTCAAAGCCAAGTATGGAAAATTCTAGCTCAAAACAAATTTTTCAAAAAGTTGAAAAATATACTGAGGCATCTTAGTCAGTTGTTTTTAGAATACAACCTAGCTTATAGTGTCTATTGATATAAATGAGATAGCTAGTACTGAATAACCCAATAACCCCTCAGAAAGCATGTTAATTGCATTAGTGTTAAAGTAATGAATATTTAGATAATAATTATCCCCACTGACACTAAGAAGGATTTATTTCTATGATATACGACAGAGTAAGAAAAACATTTTCCAACAAGGTTGTTTAGGCTGAGGAAGATTGTCAAAACAAGTATATTCTTACCCTCGGTCAAGGACATACACCCTTTCATCCACTGAACTAATATAAATGTTCTGGAAAGTTTTATGGCTTTATCTTCACTGAAATAAGGAGACTCATTCCTTTATTAGCCCTCCGTGGTTTTGTGTTTGTTGGTTTGGTTTGGTTTTGCTTCCTTGCCAAATACCAGATTGCCTTTGCTAGGTGCTGTGAAATACAAAAATTAATATCCATACAGATAGACACAGACAACCCCAGCCCTAGACGAGTTCCTGATCAAGTGAGGGGGATAAACATATAAGCCAACCCAATGATACAATGAGCAAACTAGAAGGTGATGTAAAAGGTATTCTGGAAACCTGAAGAAAAGAAGAACTTAACTTGGAAACAGTTTCAAGAAATGTTATTTGTTAAAATGTCTCTTTAAAAATGACTAGTTTCACTACCACATTACCTTTCAGCACCATTTTACCACCTACTTTCCATGTCTTCTATTTGCTAAAGAGTCCCACAATAAGCATCCACCATTTACTACTAATTTGCTCCAATTAATCATCTCCTCAGATCATGACTTAAAACACTCCGCTCTTACCATTCTAACTTCCAGGTGGAGGGAGCTCTGTAAGAATCTAAGAAAAAATGAGGTAAAAAGGACACTATAGATAGAACTTTTGAAGAAAGGTGCTTTCTTCCAGCTCATGGGCCCAAAGATGAATTGGTGGGTTCCTTCTGCTTGGAAGGAGTCCCCTGCCATTGATAGGGTGGTGTTAACCATAACCACTATCCTTTACTGACCCCTGCTTCCGATTATATTTTAATATTCTCAGTGTATGGGATGCCATAAGGGAAGGGTAAGCTCTGCAGCTAAAGAAGTAGATAGAACATATATTTTACAGAGTCCTGTGTTTCACTTTGAAGGCAATGTTAAGTCATTGAAAGATTTTAAGCAGGAAAGTGACATAGTCTGATGGGTGTTTTAGATAGATCAATTTTGTGGCAAGGGATCGAATCGATTGAAAGAGGGAGAGACTGGAGACAAACAGACTTGTTAAATACCACTTCAGTAAATCAAGTGGGAAATGATAGTGGCCTACACTAATCATAAGGGAAAGAGAGGAGGGAATGAACTGGGAGACAGACTTGATGACCAATTTGATGGGAGAAAAGAGATACAGGAGAAGAAAAAGAAGAAAAAGTTATAGTTTGGGCTTTTATTTTAATACATAGTTTAACGAATGACTAATTTTTTACCCAAATAGTTATTCAATTGCTCCAACATCATTTTCTGAGTATTCTCCTATTGATTTGAAATGTGGGCAACTAGTATTTGTTGACTTTTAGCACTCTATTAAAATGTTTTACATATATACATATATAAATATACATATATACATCCATATATATGAACATATTTATGTGTGTGTATAAAATCTCATTTAATCTTCACAATTCAGTACTGTAGATTTATTATTATTCTCATTATACACATACACACACACACAAATGTACAGGATCTTACAGTTTGTAAGTACTATAGACATTAGTACTTCAGTAAAAAAGTATTGTTTCAGAAAACATCACAGACTATTTTTAGAACAGTACGCAAATACAGACTTCAATTTTCAAATAGATATACGCATTTAGTGTTCCTTCAACTAATACGTATCTAATACTATGTGGAGGACACAAAGAAATAAAACGTATAGTCTTGCCTTGATGACACTTTAGGTTACAAAAATAAGATATACAGATACCAAAAGTGAAATAAAACAAAGCCACATGATTAAAATCAAATGAATGAGAAAGACAGTAATTACCAAAGAAAGGAAGAATTTACTGGAACTCAAATCACTGAAGAAAGAATCAGAGGAAGAAAGGGCTAGGCTTGGGTTAGGTCTTCAGATGAGAGAAGTCCATGAGCTGCAGTGCCTGATGCACAATAGATACTAAACATCCGCTAAATGAATAAATGGATGAGCTGAAAAGTAAGGATGAGAGGAAGCCCTGGTGGTTTTTCAGTTCCTCTAGCATATCCAGAGTATAAATATGTCCCTGAGTTGTCTCTTCTTACGTCCTCGCACTACTCACTTGTCATTCCTTGCTTTATAATTTACTCTTAAAACACAACTATTTATAGGTCCATGTACACCCTATTCCATCTCTTGCTTCCCAGCCTTCATTCAGACTACTTTGTTCTGTTTGGAATGTTGTTTCTGTATTCCTCCACCCCGGCAACTTCTTCAATTGCTTTGTTGTCCTTCATCCTTTGGAATTTGACTTAGGGGTCCCCACTTCAAGAAACCTTTCCTGACACCTTCCACCTCTCTTAAATTTGAATTCACTCCCTTTCCCCTGACTTCTGTTAAAATTGGAGGCATATGTCTATCATATTACATCTGTCATTCTCCCCAAATACACTATGAGCATCCTAAAGGCAGGGATTATGTCTTACTCATCTTTAAATCCCCAGTTCTTAGTACAGGAACTGTTAAAATGCACAGTTCTGTTAAATACATAGCACAGGCTGTTAAAATGTTTTTTTTTTTTTTTTTATTGACTGAATAAATGAAGAATATTTATTTAATTAAGAAATTAACAAATATCAAACACAGGAGACCACTCTTCCCATATCAAAAGCTTACAGTTTAGTAGAAGAAACAGATTGTGAGCAAATAATTATACAATAAGGAACAAATTAGTTTTTGTATAGGGTTTAATTCAAACAATTCAATTTAATTCAAACAATTCAGGGTTTAATTCAAACAATAATGAAAAAAAGATGATCATCTACCAATGATACAAAAGTACAATAGGGAATAGAGGGGAAAGAGAAGCCTAGAGTTTGGGGATATAAGGAAATATGGACCCAGAAGAGGTAAAGAATCTTCTGTAAAATATTTTCATTTATCAAATAATTCTTTTATAATATTCCATAATCTGTCTCTTTTGTAAATTTTGATTTTAAAGCAATTCATATCTCATTAAATATTTAAAAGTAAATAATACTAATTTCTAAAATCTTAAAATAATTTCTGTTCACTAACAAGAAACCATTATTATGATGTCATTAAGGCACCTGAGCATGGTCAAGGTGTTTACCAGAAAAGATGTTATATATAAACAAATGACCAAAACAAAATCTTTCATCATCGTGACTGTTCAAATTACCTTAGACTTTCTGAAATCCAAGCGAGGTGAACTTTGCTTTTTATGGTAATAAGCTCAGCTATACCTCCTCCCTCCCTACCTTTTAGGTAAGTTAAATTTATAACAATTCCACTAAATCATCTTGTGGAATCGAAGTTAAGAAGTTCAGAAGAACTGATATGGTATACACAAGTTTCGATAAAGGGGTTTCCAAATGCAGAAAATTGTAAAACTGTAAAGCCTTTATTGATTTGCTAGAATAGTATAAGACTTTAATACTTGAAACTTTTTATAAGGAATGCTAATGTTTTAGAGTAAACTCTCATAAAATTAGTAATAAATATAAATATTTCATATGAATTTTATTTGAGAAAGTAAAATTAATAATTATCTCTTGTCTGACTAAACATCTATTTAAAAGAAGATGTTTTGAGGTTATTGTTAGTTCTTCACTGCTTCGTCATAGGCTAACTTTTTCAGTAAAGGATTTTTAAAAATGGGGTGGCTGGGTGATAGACATTGGGGAGGGTATGTGCTATGGTGAGCACTGTGAATTGTGTAAGACTGTTGAATCACAGACCTGTACCTCTGAAACAAATAATTCATTATATGTTAAAAAAAAAAAAGAAGAAGATAGTAGGAAGGGAAAAATGAAGGGGGGGAAATCGGAGGGGGAGATGAACCATGAGAGACTATGGACTCTGAGAAACAAACTGAGGGTTTTAGAGGGGAGGGGGGTGGGGGGATGGGTTAGCCTGGTGATGAGTATTAAAGAGGGCACGTACTGAATGGAGCACTGGGTGTTATACGCAAACAATGAATCATGGAACACTACATCAAAAACTAATGATGTAATGTATGGTGATTAACATAACATAATAAAAAAAAGTCATACTGACACACACACACACAAAAAGAAATATTTTTATGTCTTTTAAATGGAGCATGGCAAATGAAAACTTTATTCTACTTAATTAATAGTTACCCAGTTGGCTAGAGATGATAAACTTTTTAAGAAATGCCTCTCAAAACAGGAAGAAATTTCTGATTATAAAAGATAGAGCATTCTTTCTTTACCTCTTTGCCCATAAATTAAATGAATTCTAGCACTAATGAAAATTCCTGGGTTAATTATCTAAGAAATCTGAGTATCCCTGAAAAGGTGACAATGAATCAAAGAAATTTCCTTTTCCTCCTGTATTTCAGTATTGCTACTAAGGCATCATTTAAGCTATTGCATGATAATTCATTTTAAGCTGCTCGAAGAGAATCATTAATTAGGGAACAGCTTCTATATCCGAACCTACATTAGACTACTGTGTCTACATTTTGCTTCTGTGTCTTACAAGGATATAAATGGCACATAGAAAAGCACCCCAAATGATTCAGGCATTTGAAAGTAGTGACTTAGAAGGGGGGCATTGGTATAAGCCACTTAAGACCAAATCAAATGCTATTTCTCTTTTATTTTCCACTTTTAATAATAAGGTTTAGCAAGCATTTCATTTTTTGACACCTTTTATAGCCTTTCCACTTTTCTGTCTATCAT
The DNA here is from genome assembly GCF_004348235.1 of Phoca vitulina. Taxonomy (NCBI): domain Eukaryota; kingdom Metazoa; phylum Chordata; class Mammalia; order Carnivora; family Phocidae; genus Phoca; species Phoca vitulina. The sequence goes on from NW_022589752.1 coordinate 1,940,055, forward strand.
TGATATCCTTCCTCCTGGAATGTATCCAGAGTCCGTGATCTGCAGGTTGAGAACAGGAAGTTTCCTAAACTCTGAAACAATAAGGCTATGAGCTATACGTTTGGGATGATTTATGGTTGAGAGCTTTCTACTAGAATGATATATTTTAGACCTCTGAAAATTAAGAAATATTATGGAATAGCCCCTCCCCCTAAAAAATGAAAACCAAATAATGCAAAGTCTTGGTCAGAAGTATAGAAGCCTAGAATCAACTCCTGAAATTCTTTTCATTATGTCACATCCTAAATGTTCAAAACAGACTTATACATTTAAAAATAATAATGATATGTTATACTTATATAATAATTTAAATTCCCGAGAAATGCCTATACTCTCCCATCTAGTTTTTACAATCTCCTTATGAAGTGGGTAGGGCAGACATTATTGTAGCTACCTTAAAGTTTAAAAAGCTAAGGCACAAAGAAGAAAATGACTAGCCTAAGGGCACATAATGATATGAAATGGGATTGTGACTACCAACGTCTTTTGATATCTTGTTTAATTTTTTCCCTAACAGAATTTATTAAATCCAGACAATTAATAGTTTTGGATTACAAGTCTCATTGATGCTTATTTATAGCTTAACTCACACCAGCCAACTTTCAAAGTTTTAGTCCTTCCATTAACCAACTAGAAGAGCATTAGAATTTAGAGGCAATCTCTCGGGAAAAATGTTCAAAAAGGAACAAATTAATGAAAGTAAAATGCCATATATTGGGAATAGAACTGGTTACATGAAGAATTCATTTGGGGCAAATATGTGCACACAAAAATGTTTACCTTAGAATTATTTAACTGTAAATATTGACTATATAAATAGGTTTAAGAAAATACTCTTTGAACATAGAGCCAAAATAAATTATTAGGGAAATAGTACTATTTAAAAAGTAGCTGTAGTTCTCTCTGCTTCTGCCCTTTCCTCTGCCTGGAATGGAGATATGGCGCTGGGGAAGATATCCAAGACTGTGAGACAGGAGCCATAATTTGTGGAAGGTGGTATAAATAAATAAATAAGAGAACAAGCCTGGGATCTGCTATCACAGACCTACCACAGGAGCAATGTTTGGACTATTAGGTAAGTGAAAAATATTCTTTCACCGTGTTTAAGCTAGTATTATTTTGGTCTTTTACAGTAGGTAAACCTAATACAGTATCTGATTCCACATGATATTCCAAGAGCATGACTTATTCAGTCCTCATGGAAAATATGTATCTACTGTAGAGTTAGAGTCAAATGCTCTCTTCCACTGTTTTCTTAACTACTTTTTCTGCTTCCATATTTTCCTATCAACTTCATGACTAAAGTTTGCCTTCTAATGGAGTTTTTTTTACAGTGAAAGAGCATGCATACTGGAGAACAGAGGCGTCCAGTATCATTGACAGTTACATTTATTCAAGTAAAATAATGTATTGCTCTTCTGGGCTTGTACTTCAGTCTGATGACCTTAGTTTCAGCCTGCTACAGAGATGACATTCCATGTTTGCCATGGCCAGAAAAATATGAATTTAGAATTCTGAGGGGTAGGCTACACTACGGCAAACTTATATATATATATGGTAACACCACCTTTTGAGGCCTCTTGGCTGAGAGCACAGAGTGTCATCAGTCGACTCTTTCCATTTGGCGACTCTGCATGATCAAGAATCAAGTCAAAAAGAAAATACTGACCCAAATGGGTTTATATTTAAATTGAATGGCATGCTTATGTTCTTTTGTGTTAAAAAAAGCAAACAAGATGGATTAGAAGATTAAATATATATTCATAGTCTGTTTGCTTGTATGTGTGTATTTTGTTGGTAGAGCGTGTGTGTGGGGAGGGCTGGATCAAACACTAGTTACTAACATAGCTCAGTTATCTCACAGAGTTATGATGCTTAAAATTAGTTACATGTCTATGTTTTATAAACAGTAAGGCACAATATAAGCTATTATTTTTATACCAAAGTATGACACTTTGTCACGATAAAGACATGTACATCTCCCTTTTCTCAGTGATGAATTTTGTAAAAATATTATAAACTCCCCTTTAGGAAAAAAACACATTTTATTGGCCTAGAAACATCTTTCCCATGAGAATTGGAGGGTGGCTGACACCATGTAATTGTGGAATGTTATATACATTTCTGCACTCAGTTCTCTTTACTTTTTAACCATCTCATATTTTTACATCACCAATCTTACTTCTTGAAGATGGGAATTTAAATGATTGGCTGTTTAGGTACCACAGCAATTCTTTAGAAAATATATTTTATATATATTTACTAATAGTACTAATTATATATATTTATGTAATAAATATATAACAAATAATATAATATCTATATTTACTAAGCTCTACAACAAAGTCTGGTTCATTCAAAGTTATTGGTTTATAAGATGTTTCAGGGGTTAGGGGGTAAAAAGAAGAGCTGGTTACAATAATTTTAAAACACGCAAACACAGAAGCCTGAATATATGATTACATCCTCTCCTCTCTGCTTATGTACAAAGAACCTACAGTATGTGATCCTGACAACACATGTTTCCTATTTTGTCAGTTTGATAAAAGCGTACCATGTCAATGGTTTTTAGCTTGTGATTTGGTGATTGTTTCAGCACTGATTGTCAATGACCTGTATGTCAGCTGACACAGCTGACACAGTTAAATCAGAAATTAGCATGCAGTCTCCTAAAATGCCAGACACATGGACCCTTTACACAAGAGAGATATAATGGAACCCACATGATATCCCCATTAAACAATGAAACATGTGACATTAACCAAAAACAGGAACACATCAGCAAATATGCCTGAGGAAGTTTATGGTATTTAACTCCTAAACATTAATTTTATTGTGGTGTATGAGGAACTAATTAACTGAGAGTTTCCTTTTTTATTGGAAGCGGAAATACTGTTCAGAAAACTGATGAAGAATAAATACAGCATATTTTAAGTTTATTAAGCTTGGCTCATCGACTTCTATTTATTTAAGCTAATCTCATAAGGCAATTAAATATTTCAATCAGTAACTTTATATGGCTCTTTTATTTAGCACATTTCTGAAAAATTAATCAACATGTTAAAATGCGGAAAGAGTATGTGAATATATTTCCATTTTCATACAGCCAGAACAATGACTAAATACATTTTCAATCACATGATCTTTTCCAACATGAGCTTTGATAAATATACAAAGGGAAAATGACAACTGAAAAAGTTAAAACTTGGTGATAATAATGTAAATAGTTAAGGCTAAGTTTGTATCTACATGAGACAAATGGTTTCCTTCAGCACTGTAATACTTTTCTCTAAATAATTCTATTTTCCCAGTCAGAGGAAGCCTCATTCAGGTGTGGCAGAATGAATTTGATCCTAGATAGGATATGCAATGCAATTAATTGCCAGGTGTGGTTTCAGAATCTTTTTTTTTTCCCTTTTGAAACAGGATCTGTGTTTTGCTGGCACAATACTAGGCACCACTTCATATATAATCCTGTTTAATCTCTATAACAATTTAAAATGGGTGTTATGAATCCACATTATAGATGAGAAAACTAAAGCTCAGTAACCTGCACAAGGACAATCAAAGTAGCAGAACAAGGCAAAACTTGATTCCAAGTCCATACTCTCTCATTCCAAGTACCTTTCAACTAGTAATTGTCTACTTGACACTGGGTTAATTAAATCAAAACGAACCAAACAATTAAATGTTTGAAATCATATAGACACAGGAATCAACTGGTATAGACAAATGAATCAACTGCTTATCTATACAATATTGTCCATATACCATAAGTGCAAGATAAATTTTGTTATAATATTCTGTTCTGTGGTTGTAATACGATAGGTCAACACCAATAACTTTCTAGTAAAAAAGGTCATAATAGGTTTTTAAATTAATATAGACTAGACAAGACCAAAAGTTCCTAAAATTCCTTGGATTCAGGCACCATCAGCGGCTCAATAATTTTTTCGTGGCACCTGCAGGACAAAAGAAATACCCAACTGCTCCGTTTTGTCAAGTAGTAAGGCCCCAAAACTAAGGTAGTTTATGTAGTATCTGACAGATGCCTCCATATTTTCCCTGAAATTTTAAAATATGCTGTATGCCCCTGTGGATTTGCAAAAGCACCCTGGTACCTTAGCACACAGTTCGGGAACTTTAGCACGAGGCACATGCCTATCTATGGGGAAAGACTCTATCTGTAGCTATGCGGTACATTCAATTTGACACTTTGGGCTAAACTCTTGAGCCAACTCCTTTACAACTATTTGTTTTAGACTGTATATAGAAAATGGGTTATTTTATTGGATTGCCTTCCTGTAGATTTTTTAAATTTCCACATAAAATGTGTTCCTGTCAAAAATTTCTAAGGCAGCTATTAGAATTATATAACTAGAAATTTTACACCCAAACAGAAAGGAGAGGGGCAGAGGACTGTAGTTATTAGTAAAAAGAGAAACACCTATTCCTCTCATTTCTGCCTATAAACTATATGTTCTAAAGGAACAGCATTTAACCTTGAGGGTGGGGTGAGAGGAAGCCATGTGTTATGGAAAGAGAACTGGAAATTGGAGTCAGTGAAAGTGGTATTAACCACATTATGACCTTCAACCACTTTATCTCAAAAGTCTCTCTCAAGTTTAATATGCTAAAACCAACATACACATTCAAAATTATTCTGAATTTTGTTAGTTTTTTTACCATGATGAGCAAACACAAAAGTGGTGTCTTCTTGCCAACATGAAAGTACTATAGGAGTCAAAAGTATGTACAGTTTATTTCAAAACTATCTACCTGAAACAGTTTTGTGGTTCACAAGTCGGAGGTCTTGGTTAAGCAAGAGGTTAGGATTTCATCAGATTTTCCAGCAGAGGCAAAGGGACTATCTCCTTGGACTCTTCAACCACCCAAAGTGTATTTGAACCAATTCATTTGTACACCATTTATTTTATTATTCAGTATTAGAAGCTTAGTTATTTAGTTTTAAAATTTATTTCAAGAAATTTAATCACAGTTTTCTGATTAAAATGAGCAGGTACCTACAAATATAATTTAAAATTGGGATTTTGCGGGCACCTGGGTGGCTCAGTTGGTTAAGTGTCTGACTCTTGATTTCAGCTCAGGTCATGATCTCAGGGTCCTGAGCTAGAGCCCTGAGTCCAGCTCAGCATGGAGTCTGCTTAAGAGTCTCTCTCTCAAAAAACAAAACAAAACAAAACAAAAAGAGTCTCTCTCTCCTTCCCCCCCGCCCCTCACCCCCATCTCCACTTGCATGTGCACATGTGCATGTGCGCTCTCTCTCTCTCAAAAAAAATTGGGATTTTTAATTATGCAATATAAAAACTGGGGTGTATCTACATATAGCAACTTAGTTGACAGTTTTCATAGAACTGACAAGTTAAATATACAGATTATTTCATTAATTTCTTCCCCTGAATGGAATGGTCTGTGAATGGAGTTGATTGATCAAATCAGTGTTTTATCAATCAAGTTATTACATATATTAAAATATTCAAATTTAATAATGCACCATTATTTTTACCTCCTTAGAAGTTTGGAAGTATTTTTAGATATTAAGAAATAAGTAGGAAAAGGAATAACTAGATATGGATCCATGAAGAAGTGCAGTTTCATGTTTGATTTCATTAATAGCAAATGCCAGAACACAATCTGAGATTCTGATAATACTACATCAATATTTGTGAATTTATCTACATATTCATCGATAAGAGTGGACTACAACATTCTTTAAAGCTTCTTTTCTATCTAGACGGTTTGTTCTGAATTCTTTGGCTGTACTGCTATTTTCTATTGTTTACTGACCTTCATTCTAGCAATTAAGAGAAAATCCAGCACCTCCATTCTGTAGGTCCCCATTCAATGCCATATTTCTACTACTACATTTCTCAAAGAGAAAATATCTTTATGTGCAACTGAAAATTTCTTTTTTGGAAAACAGAAGATGCTAAATCAATCAATGATGGTTAGGGTCCCCAACTTTTTTTTTTAAGATTTATTTATTTATTTTAGAGAGGGAGAATGAACAAGCACAGGGAGGGGCAGAGGGAGAAGGAAAGAGAGAGAATCCTGAAGCAGACTCCCTGCTGAATATGGCACCTGACGCAGGGCTCAATCCCAGGACCCTGAGATCATGACCTGAGCCAAAATCAAGAGTTGGCCGCTTCACCGACTGAGCCATCCAGGCATCACCAACTTATGTTTTTATTTTACTTTTTTCCCGTTGAGAACATTTTAACTTTCTTGTGTAGTTCCAGAGACTTTTATTTTATTTATTTTATCAAGTCATGTAGTCTAAACAGAAAAATTTATCATCAATACCTTCTATGAATGGATTGATGAAAAGCATCTGAGTTTTTGATACCAACAAATACATGTTTCACATTTACTTGAAACTCAAATCAAGATGAGTTGGTCAACCTCTTTCATTGAGAACTACATAATAATACTCAAATTAAAATAACTGACGAGTAGAGAAGTCACATATGGTGGGCAGTTATGGAGGGAATATAATAAGACAGCCCCCTAAGGAGAGATGGCAAGATTTGTGTCCTTCCCTGTCTCTGTTCTTTCCTGCAATGTGATTAGGGAGGAACAGTCTGGACTATTTACTGATTCCATCCAAACTGACTCAAAGTGCCAGAGTGTCAACAAGGGTGGTACTTTCTTTTGCTACTGGCTTCTTAGTTTTAGAGTTTGGCATGATGCTAGCTTCAAGCTTGCCAGCAGCTGTAAAGGCTTTATTCTATTTTATTTCCAAGGTTACAAAAGAAATTGTATTATTTGTAATTTTAATCACCAAAGGTACAAATATCAAATGGTTAATATATGAACAATTTTAGAAAGGGAAAAATTTTTCCATGCCACATCACATTAACACTGAACAAACATAGTATGCCAACTCTGTCAAATGGGAGTGAGGTAGAGGTGTTCTTGACCTTTTCCAGGCCTAGAGTTATGCTATTGTTCATACTCAATATGGTTTTCTCTTCAGCACAATATTTGCTAATGGGACTTATTTCTACAGTTGCTTAAAAAAATTTCTTTCTGGAAAACAGAACTAGTCTATATGTATATATTGCAGGTGCAGTCTGAGGCAACTGATGATTTTTAAAAGTGTCTTATTTTTTTTCACTTTAGTAACCAAGGTTACCAAAAAACACATTGGCAACATGTGTTTAATGTGAACAGTAATTCCTTAGGAAAATGGAAACAAAACAAAACAAAAAAATATTTTATGATTAAAAATGCAGAATTTAGTGTAGCAATAGAGTTTAAAATTCTGTATTTAGAATTTAAATTATTCTTATAATTTAAATATTTAGAATATAAATATAGCCCTTAATTGTAAAAATATGTTGGTGTTTCTGGATGAATCAATCTACAAAGATAGAATGATGTGGAAATAATACGGAATGAATAAATTCAGGATCCAGAGTGAGAACACTGTCTTAAAACATATGAAATTGAAGTCAAGAGAAAGATGTGCATAAACAGTGTAAAAACTGCAAAGGGCAAAATACCATACAAGTGTGAATTTTTATAGTCCTGAGTTCAGTTCACTTTTACCTAGACTTTGTAGTTGCAATCTACTCCTCTCAAATGGCTTTGTATATTTAAAAAATGATATCCCATTTCTTCAATATTATATAAAGAAAGGTTCAGGGACGCCTGGGTGGCTCAGTCATTAAGCGTCTGACTTCGGCTCAGGTCATGATTCAAGGGTCCTGGGATCGAGCCCTACATCGGGCTCTGCAGGGCTCCCTGCTCAGCAGGAAACCTGCTGCTTCTCCCTCTCACCCTCCCCCGCTTGTGTTTCCTCTCTCGCTGTGTCTCTCTCTGTCAAATAAATAACTAAAATCTTTAAAAAAAAAAAGCAAAAATTCAAAGACTGGGAATAAATGTTAAAATGTGAAAATTCAAAACATCATTTAGCAGGAAGTTTAGATCTGGTTTCTAGGAATGTTGGACAGAGTTTCTCAGACGCAGTATGTACTGAAGCATAGCAAAATGTTAATGGGGCAATTTATTAACATATAAATGAACCCAAATATACTGGATTTTACAAAATAATATTCTACTTGAATAGCTAAAAGATGATGATATTTCATTAATTGCTTTCAATTATGTTCTACTTTTATCAATGAAAATATTTCAATAAACTTGTCTTTGTATTTTTTATGGCCGTGGTAATAAGGTTCTAGAATATATGTTGCTTAGCAGTCTAGTCTGTCTTTGGAATTTGCTATGATTTTTACTTAACAGATTATAGTTGGCATTTTGGCTACTTACATTTTAGAAAGTGAAGTATTAGACTGTTTCCCAAACTAACAGTATGCGATTTCAATTTTGGTAAAAAAGAAGTCATAAAATCATAGGCATTTAAACTTAATAAAGCTATATAGACAGTTATCTTAGTCTAACTTCTCACTTAGTGTAAAAATATCCTTGTAGTGTTTGTAATGAGGTGGTCATTCATTCATTCATTCATTCAACAGGTAATGGGATGTTGTACTAAAGTTTAGATATAACAATGAATAAGACAGAATCAGCACCTGCCCTCATAGAACTTACAATTAAAATAAAAGAGAAAATACACAGGATCCAAAGGAACTAGGGGAAAGGGATCTAACTAGGTTGGGCAAGTTCTCTCTGATCTGAGTTGGAAGGCGTTCAGAATGCTGAGGAGAAAAAACATCGACAGTGTAAGTCCAAAGTCAAGAAAGAGTATGGTTGGTCTAAGAACTAAAAGAAGACTACTGAGAAATTAGGCTGTAAATATAGGGAGGATAAAGATAATGAAAGGCCAACTAATTCACATTAGGAAACTTTAGTTTATTTTTTTAAAAAGATTTTTATTTATTTATTTGAGAGAGAGAGAGAGTGAGAGAGAGAGCATGAGGGGAGAGAGGGTCAGAAGGAGAAGCAGACTCCCTGCTGAGCAGGGAGCCCGATGTGGGACTCGATCCCAGGACCTGAGCCGAAGGCAGTTGCCTAACAACTGAGCCACCCAGGCGCCCGAAACTTGAGTTTATCTTAAAAGGCAATGGAAAGCAATTGAAAAGCATATTCCTATCTTACCTTCGCAAAAACAAACTGAACCTGAAAATTATATTCATATTATAGAAGACACTGGAAATGGAAGTTATGAAACTGAAATATAAAGGGCAAATATTGGCTTCAGAAGCATAGAAATAACCTAAGTTCTTTTAAATACCAACATAAATCCTTTTCTATACTTTCTGTGTGTTTCCTCTTTAAAATAAAAATGCTATATGGGTGATCTCATTTCTTGGTGTGGCAGGAATATTAAATTGCCTGACTTAAAGCCATGCCCTCCACCCACTCCCAAATGGAAAATCAATGGTACTTACTACATCCAGCCTTATAGCTGAAGCCTGGAGGAAGGAGGAACCCTTGCTGAGCAGCTGCAGCCAGTGTCCGTTGATCAGGAGGGAACACGGGAATCATTAATGGCGGCAGTTGACCTTGGACCTGCTGAACGTTATAGAGCGAATCAAAGAGACGAAGTTTTGGTGCTCCATGCTTCCCACCCTCCTTACTTTATGATAAAAGAAAACCATTTATTCAATTCAAATATACTGGCATACAAGCTTGCTCAAACACTGGGCCTGAGGTCATGCCTTAGGCAGGAAAATTAGAGTATACTATAGTTGGAAGGTGTTACCAAGTTCACTTTCTAACTTAATGAATAATTTCCCTAGATACCTGCATGAAGCATCACTACTTCATACAAGAAAGCTTTTTTTTTTATTGCATTAATGTAATGGTTAAAAAATTACCCTTAGGTTGAACTAAAATCTCCTTCTGTAAATCCTGTTAGGGGTAATGCTACCTTCTAAAACAAACCTAACTAAACTGGTATCATTTTACATATAACTAGCTTTTTATTATTTGAAGATAATTGTCATGTTCATGTAATATTGCAATTTTTTAATAAAAAGAGCTGGTAAAGAAGCTTAGAGAGTCGCTAAGACTTTCCCCTTTGTTTATAGAAAGGTAACTAGGGCTAAAAGAGAACGGACTCGTCCATGGCCAAGGAATGGGACATTTAGATTAGGTTAAAATCCAGTCCCTTGAATCTCACTCTGTGTTATACTTTTGTCTTTATCTATCTTTTACAATCAATTGAACCACTCCTCAAACCACAAGTCTGTTTTGGTTGCCATCTTTGGAATACATTTTATTTGCTTATGTCACTCTCACATCAGTAAATAAATAACCCAGTACAATGGAATCGCTATCTTTTTTCTTTTTATCATTCATTACCAGCTTTTTTTATTGGCTTATCTTCTTTGAACTGAACAGAGATTTCTAGAAATATAATCTAATATAGTCATTTCTGCAGCAATATCACATTAATGATTAATGCAAAGGTTGTCATCACTAAAATAAAATAAGTAGGCTTTTCCCCCCAAATATTTAATTAAGCAAGATGGCCCTGGTGAACATGATTATTGGTTAGTGTTTGTCAATAAACATATGACCAAGAATTTAGGATCATACTAAAAATCACATATTTGACACTTCATTCTCCCTTACTCCTCTTCCCACACATTAATTAAGTTATTTGGAAAATATTTAAATTAACACCTATTATGTACAAGAAAATGAGCTTGTCAGTAGGGAAACAAGAGTGAACAAGAAAAGCAAGATTCAATGTAATGTATGCCCATTACATTACAGTGGGGATAATGATAAAAAACTAAGACAAACAAATATCCAGAAAAGATTGCAAATTCATTCAGTTGCCAATCCTAACAGCAACCCTGAGCCATCTTCTCAGACTTGTTTTCCCTCTCTCTCATTGGCACTGAATGTTCTTGGGGCACTTGTGATTCTCATAGTGCTCATCATTTCTCACTTTAAAAGTCCGCCTTCAGTTTGTCCATTATTTCATCTTTCACAGTAAACCTCTGAGCTATTTCTGAGATTTTGGTTGTTGAGAATGTGCACTGTGGTTTGGGGGGGGGGATGTTTGAGAGAGAGGTGGGAGGGAGGGGGCAAGAGACACAGAGACAGAGACAGAGAGAAAAATAAGCACTATAAGAATGAGAGATCTGTTTTCAGCAATGACTCCAAATTAGAAAGCATTTCTTTTAGCCAAAAGGATTTTAAACCTATCACGGCCACCAGAGTGAAACTAAAAGGGAATGACAACAAAACAGGAATACAAAAAGAGTGTCTTAAGGTTAGCGCAGAAGGTTTAGATCACTACAGCCAGCATTTTTTGAGCATATTGGAGGAAAGATACACCTTATGTAGAAACCAATAGAAAATGATTAAAGACTCAAAATTAGAGAGTGCATACTGAACAAGCTTGTAGGAATAAGTGGTCTAAAACAAGAGATAGACATCCAAAGGCAAAACAGCATGGGTACTATTTCATTGCAAGAAGAGGATGCTGAGCAGAATGACAAGCAAAGAAACGAACAGCAAACCAGCTCCTGTATATATTTTATACTTTGTTGTTTGTAAGTTATCATATTGTATACAGTGCATCTCCTCCTTTCGAAGATACCATCAGTTATAGGATGTACAAATAAATTTAACAAGAGCATTTTAGAGGGAAGAAGAAAGGGACTTCAAATGAAATGCATATAAGGGTTATAAGAAGTATCCAAATTTCAAATACCTTAAAATTTGGGAAAAATAACTTCCAGAATTGTAGAAACAATAGGTTATTGTTTGAGTGCAGGAGTTCTCAAACTTGAATGTATATTAGAATCGCCTGGCAAGCTTTGAAAAATTCTCAATGCCCAGACTGCTTCCCAGACAACTGAATCTGAATCAATAGGGGTGAGACCCAGCCATGAGCATTTTTTAAAGTTCCCCTGATGATTCCAGTGTGCATCCAGATTTGAGAAGTACTGTCTTAAAGAAGGCTTTCAGTCACTGTCGACAAATCTTTTTGTCTTCTTCATGTTTTGCCTTGAGTTACAGAGCGCCTTCAGGTATATAAGCAGTTGAAAGGTAGACTGCCTGACTCTTATAGGTTCTGGGGCCCACAGGGTAGAACCAGATATTAAGCTAGATGGTTCAGAGAATTCCTTCTAATTGAGTCTTTTATCTGTTTTTATATGTCCCTTTTGTGAGAAACTTGTGATGGTTTGTTTTTACCTAAAGAAGAGCAACCAAATCTCTCAGCACGGTATTCAAGATTCTTCACAATTTGTCCTCAGTCTATCTTTCCAGATATGTTGCCCTTCTTCAGATCCTGTACTCTTGCCTCAAAGGACCATCAAGAGTTCCTCGCATACTCGGTGTTTTTCCATGCCTGAGTGTGTTCAAAAGTATTTTCTCCTCTGTTTTGAGTGATTTCTCTTTTCCTTTTCTTCTTGGCAAAATTCTACTTATTTTTCAAAGGCTTTTGAGACCCACATAATGTGTTTGCCTGTGAAGCACTTCTTTCTTGTGGTGCCAGCTTTCAGGCAGAAAGAACTGTTACTTCTTTTAACCTCATAAAGCTAATACAATACTTACTGTATTGAATAATAGTTACTTGTATAACTCAAGTCTCCCTTATGACCTATGAGCTTATTTAGGAAAGAGGTTGTAACTTATTACTGTACCTCTAGAGCTTAGCACAGTAGCCGAAACCATTATATATGTATTGATAATTCATGAATAAAGAAGAACAAATTATATAGTCCTATCTTCTAAAATACAGCTTTGTGCACCAACTCCAAATGTCCACAAAAGGCCTGTGGACAACAGTTACTTAACGACCAGAAAGGAATCCAATTTCACCAAAGAATGACAGCATAAAGTACTAACTGCTTTGTGTTCTTATTTTTAAGCCATAGCTAAATAGTCTTATACTTTATGATATGTCCATGATTCTTAGAATTATGTATGCATGAAGAAATAGAAAAGTAATCCAGATATATTAGAAATTTATTACATATTTCTATAATGGACAGATATGCCTGCCTATCACATTCTAGTATCATGTTGTTTAATTAAACCTTTACAGTATGTTTTAATAATAGGTAAAGTCACTACTCTATCTTTAATATTTTCTTTTTCAAATATTTCCTGGATGTTTTTAACATTTATTTTTCCACATTAATTTTAGGATATGGAATTTCTATTTGAATTCATTAACCTGATGGCTTGATAGCCAATAGCAGACCTTATCTTTCAATTTATTCAAATCTTCTTTTGCTTCATATAATTCTTGTAGATTTTTGGTAATTCTATTTTTAAGTTTGTTTAAAAATATTTTTATGTCCGGGGTGCCTGGGTGATTCAGGCGGTTAAGTGTCTGACTCCTGGTTTCGGTTCAGGTCATGATCTCAGGGTTGTGGGATTAAGCCCCGAGTCTGGTTCTGTGCTTGGTGCAGAGTCTGCTTGGGATTCTCTCTCTCCCTCTCCTTGTGCCCCTCCCCCAGCTCACACACACTCTCTCTCTAAATAAAATAATAAAATCTTTAAAATATATATATATATTATTGCTATCATAAAGGGAATGTTTTCTTGTTATATTGTTTAACTAGTTTTTGTGTGTACATAGACTATTTGTGTGTGACAGTTTTTATCCAGGTAATTCACTTAAACCCGAATAATTAACTAATTTTTTAGGTAAAAATTTGAGTATTCTAAAGAATATATTGTAATGAATTCCAGCGCTTTCAAAAATCTGTCTAGTCTAAACCTTTTGTCTTATTATGATTATGGAAATGCATTTTGCTTTAGTTTTATAATTTGTTTTAGTGTCTAAATTTTCCAAGATCCAAATATATATAGAATAACAGAGTTTTAAGGTTGAGAAACAGTGAAATAAATATAATCCAAAATGTGTGGCTAATCCACATTTGCAACTAAAAATGCCTCTCAAAATACAGTTGCTCATTATTTGTAGAATCTATATGTGCAAATTTGCCTACTCACTAAAATTTACTTGTTACCCTCCCACCACCAAATTTACTTGTAGTAGTGCTTCTGCAGTTACTCACAGACATGTGCAAAGGAGTAAGAAATTTTGTTGGTGATTTCACTATTTAAAATGCATATAAAATCAATAATAAATATTAATAAGGTGTCTTTAAAAAGAAACACACATAAAATAAGGTTATGTGTTGATCAGGTGATGAAAATGGTGTGACCACAGGCTCTCAGGAACCTAACTGTACTTTCCCCAGGAGCAATTGTTCGGTATTTGCTAATTCAGCATTCATGGCAACTTTATAGAACATAACGAGCGCCAATAATGAGCACCAATTGTATTACTGCTATATCTTAACTAATTTCCAGTTTACTGCTACTGAAATTTAGTCACTCTTTGGGAGAAAAGGACACATCACATCAAAACAGTATAATGCTTTCTGGATAAATTCTAAAACTAGTTTTTAGAGGGCTAGTAATTCACACTTACATATTTGCAGTTTTGAATATTTCCAAATCCTATTCACTATTTTTTTTTCAAATCCTATTCACTATTAACTTCATTTATTTTCTTTGACTTAATGCATGAAATTCCTTTTAAGCTTCTAATTAAGGTTTAAAATGTGTGACATTTATAATTAAGTTTCAATAAAATTCTTTTGTCACAAAATTTTAGTCCTTTTAATAGGTAGCATGTTATTCACTAGTTAGAATAATAACCCACAATAAATTTAAGAGGCTACTTCCTTTAAGATGCCATATTATGTTTTAACATTTTTAATAATTTTACCATATAGTGCAATCTTGTCCTCGAAAATCTTAAGAATCCAACACAAACCAGCCACATTACCATACTTGTAAAAAACCCAGTTAATAGTTACCAATTATTCATAGTTAAATATTTTATATTTTATGTAGATATTCTATTGCAAAACCCTTTAGTGACTCCCTGAAACTCTTCTATCAACTAGGTACTTAAGATTATTCATTTAGCCTTCAGTCACATGGCTCTATTTATTAGTTTATTCATTCAATCAACATTTTCACTAAGCAGAATGTGCACTTTTTTGGTAGCCAGGGATACAAAGATGAGTTCACATACGATGATGCCTGCTTTCTAGGAGCTCTGGGTCAGTCTGGTGGGGCGAATGGATAGGTAACTATAATACACTGCCATTAATTCGACAACAGAGACTTGTATAGGATACTATGGAAGCACAGACGAGAGACTCCTAACAGCCAGGAGAAAGCAAGGCAAGCCTCATGGAGATAGGTACATGAGGTACAGGGTCTGAATGAATAAGTAGGAGCTAGCCAAGCAAAGAGATGGGAGTGTGGGAAAAGAATTCTAAGCAAAGGATGAGACATGAGCAAAGAAATAAGGACAAGAAAAAGCATCATGTGAAGGGGATGCCATCTGAGCAGTCTGGGATAGCAAAAAAGGTAAGAGGGAAGCAGTGGTCTATCTGAATCAGTTTGTGTGTCAGGGTAAGAAGCATGAAATTGATGTTAAATAGGTTAGGCAGAATACTATGATGGGTATACAGAGAAGGGATTTGAAAGACCAAGCATAGAGACCAGATAGGAAGTGATCAGGTAGTAAGCTAATAGAGTCAACCAGGCAATAGATTATGAGGGCTTGATCAGTAATAGGAGGTTAGGAATAAGGAGAAAAAGCCAAGAAATATTTTTTAAAAATTAGAGATGTTGATAATGGGGGGGGGGGTGTTATATATGTGTGGATATGTAAGAAGTCTATGTACCTGAAGTATTTATATATATCCATATCTATATGGTGAATAAAAGGACATAGTCAAAAATAACTCTCAGGTGTCTAGTTTATGTATTTATACCAGAAAAAAAAGCACAGATGAGTAGTGATAGTTTTCATGGAAAGATAATGAATATGGTTTTGTATATGATATGTTTGAAGTACCTAAATATTATTCTATTGGAGATATCTTGTTAGCAGACAGATAAGGCTCCAATCCGAAGCTAGGGATAAGATCTTTAGAGGCTACAGTCTGATGAGTCACCAGCTGATAGAGTAAACTAAACAATCTAGAGAGGATCTAAAGTATAAAGAGAAGAGACAGCTTAAAATCATCTTGGTCACAACAATAACTCAAGGATGGGCAGAGAAGAGGAATCTACAAGTGGGGAGGTAAGGTAAAAATAAAATCATGAGTACGGTGTTATAAAATCCAATGGAATTTCAAAGTTGAGGTAGTGACTAAAAGTGGACATATAGCAGAAAGAGCATTTTAGAGACAAAAAATAATATAATCTGGAGTTGTTAGAGGATAGTGATGACTCTAACAACATCAATTCCATTACAACAGTGGATAGAAACCATATTTTGGTTTGCAGTCTGAATGAAAGGAAAAAAAAAAAAAAGGAGACACCAGTGTAGACTTATTGTTAGAGAAGGTTCGAGGAGAATTGTTAAGAGAGATATCTGATAGCAGCTACCTAGGGACGCATAGACTTTATTTAGGTAGTAGTGTTTTCAGCACATTTATCGACTGACAGGAACAAACAGAAATTGAGAATTTTAAATGTAGGAAAGAGAGAAACTAACTGGTGGACCAGAGTTCCAGAGGAAGCTAAAAAACCAAATCAACATATAGGGATTAGTTTTGAATGAGAATAACAACCCATTCTCTGGGCCATGAGGAATGGTGTTATTTGAGTGGATGTTAAGCAGCTATGTTTTATACACAGGTAAATGAGAAGGTAAGGAAAATCAGGCCTGACGAAAGAACTTTTCTCAGTGATGAAGGCAAGGTTATATGCCCAAAATGAGAGAGATGGGGATTGAATAAGGGAGTTCAGCAAGGGAAAGGGAGTTTGGGATCGTCACTGAGAGAAATGAAAAACAAAGTAAACCATGGACAACTGAAAGGAATGATAGAAAATGCTAAAGCCTGAGGAGAGACCTCATGAAGTAGGATGCTGTGAATCTTCCCTTTCCTGTGATTCTTCTCAGAGCTTGTCACTGTGGTTGAGGAGCCAAGAAGGTGAATTCCAGCATTCAGGTTGGGGAAGAAAAGGAGATTGTGGGAATCCCACATTCCTCATGATGAAACCAAAGTTGCTTTTGAGTAATGATGGGCTTTGGGTTCTACCCCAGGAAGAGAGGCTTGGAAGGCATTACTAGACTGGGAAAATAATCAAATAGCTAGAGGTACTCCACGGTATCAAGGAGCAGTTTGTGTGAGAGCTTGAAGAACAGGAAGTTAACTTAGGGTGGTAGATTTGCTTAAACTACGTTCACAAATGTTAACATAAAAGGCAGCTATATGATTTAAGTCCTCACAATAACAAATCAAATGTGAAATCTAAAACTTTCAAATGTTCCTCGAGAGTTCAGTCAGATGAGTACTGTTGTGTTCAAGCACACATCATCTTCAGGGATCAGTTCACCTACAAGTAAAATTCAGCCACCTTCAGTGGGGAACACAGCAGCTGTTTAGAAGCACACAGGGATACTACACAGTAGTTTTTGAGAAAATGAAGAAGATAATATCCAAATGAGATTACAAGAGGGGTTTAGGTAGGCAGGATATAATTACCCAAACTGGAGTAACCGGGATGACAAAGCTGACTTTCTACCATTAGCGAGAAGAGGCATGGGATCTTCAATGACCACTAACGGTTTGTGATTTTTCATTTCATAGAACAGAAAGGAGATTTGTCAGTTTATCTAACCCAATGCAATGGTCTTTAGGAACGAAAAAAACTACACTAAAATGAAGAATAAAGGCGTCCACTTATCTTCCAATTAATCTACTAGGAAGACTAAAGAAAATCTCATCGAGAGATACAGGGACATAAAAACAGTGTGAAAATTGCAATGCCTGCCTCTCACTTCCCAACAGCCACACTGGGGTGGTATCACCTCTAATTTCATGTGATTCAAGACAAAGACAAAGTAGCCATATTCTTTTAGAACAAAAATGAACAGCCATGTGGATTTTTTTTACATAGTACTCTTCTTCGGCAAAAAGCCACAGAACTTTTTTTAAAAATCGTTTCCAAGGATGAAAGTGACTTTGCCAAGCAAAGTGGCTTCAAAACAGGCCTCAAAAATACTAATAGAAAGACAGATGGTTCTACTAAGAGCTTGGCTGCCAAAATTAAAAAAAAAAAAAAAAAAGGAGAAAAAAAAAAAGAAAGGAGTGATGCTATTGAAGCTGACTGCAAAGTTATCTGATGACTACAAATACTTTTGTCCCATTGCAAGTGCTAAGTCTGCCTCCAGGGCTGATAGAGCCAAACTACTAACTTCGCCACATCCGATCCCCCTGTATTCCCACCCCTCCTAACTAAAACCTGTCAGTGCCAAGCCCCACAAAACAGCACAAGCATACACTTGATTCTGACTGACTGCTCGGCAGAAGCAAAATACTGCATTGAAGGACTCCTATTTAGGAACAGACCCACAAGGAAAATTGCTTTTCTTTTCAAAACTGCCTGTCACATTTTCTTTTTCTAATTCCCTCCCCCTTTCCTCCTCCTCTCTGTCACCAAAGGGCCCCTGGGCCCTATGAGTTTAGATGATACAAACTCAATTTGTATAAAGAAGGCAAGAAGCAGCATCACAGAGAGGTGGAGATAGTTTGCAAGGATAGAGGAATAATCCAGTCAAGACACAGTGCAATTTTCTTTCCAAACTACTACTACAATAATACCTCCACTTTATTTCCTTCAGGGCAACTGTCATTTCTTTTTAACCAGATTGCTACTAGATATAATAGAAACTGAAATATTATATGGTCACTGACTCTTCCTTTCAATGGCTCATTTCACCATCGCATTTTTACTTTTGCATGATGCGTTTATCGTTGGCATTGTTACTGGCATACAACCACTTTCAGATGACGTAGAATTAAGACCTCTGTCACTTTAAGGCCATGAAATTTCATTCTTAGTACTATGCAGGTTTCACTTGTGTAGTTTTCTTTTCTAATAGTTATTATTTTCAAAATTTAAGCATTACATTCTTATGAAGCACCATTTTAATATACATTAAACTCATATCAACCAAAACAATGGCATTTCTTATAAATATAAAACATGCTTAAACAAAGTATATTTGCTGACTTAAGGAAAAATCTCTATTTTAAAAGTTGATAATCATAGAAACTTGAGGGTGGCAAAAATATGGTGTTAAATAAGAAAGCAATTGTGAAAGAGTATGGGAAAAACAGTCATTTCATTTGCCAAGGACAATTTTGAGCCGAATGAAAGAATTAAAAAGCAATGATTAAAATATCTCAAATGATGCATTATTTAGGATTAGATTATCATCTGTTTCTTAAAGGCAATATTTTATGTAGCTCAATAGCTGTTACTTGATAAAACCAAAGTCTTTCTTTATAATGCAACTCTATTTGTTTCCTCAAATGTGTGTGACTATTTGTATTACTTATCATGGCTCCTGACAACCAAACAGCCTAGTTCATATGAGTGTGCATGTTTCTCTGTTCGCATGAACAGAATCAGGCTTTGCAAATACTAATACAATCTTATTTTATATCATGCATTACTATGTCACTTGTCACTTACATGCAAATGATAGACAACATAAAATATAATGGCCAACATGAAATATAATATATTTTTCAATTATATTTCTCAGGACACCATCATTAGAAAACTTAATAAAATTCACTATTTATTGATTTCTGATTTATGATGTTTTGCTCGATGGCCTATAATAATTAGTGATTTTTTCCTCATGCAACATAAATCTCAGTTCAACATAAGTTCTTTAAAATATTACACCTCAAAAAATTATCATGTTGTGGGGAGGGTTAAACTGGAAGTGACTGCTCATGTGTACAGGATTGCTTTTTGGAGTGATGAAAATGTTCTGGAATTAGACAGTTGGGATGGTGACAAAACACCATGACTATACTAAAAACCACTGAATTGTATGCTTTTAAAAAGGGTGAATTTAATGGAATGTGAACTGTATCTCGATTTAAAAAAAAAAGCTAAATGAATAAATTTTAAAAGATCACATTTAAAAAACTACAACTTCACCACCATGTGAAGCAGGGTTAAATGCGCTTTGAAATAGTCAGTCCAATATTAGAATAATGTTTTGTATTTTTATAAAGCTCTTGCACATAAATTAGTTCATTTATATTTTATCCTGCCTCTTGGAGATCAGCAGATCAGGTATGGTTATTTCAATTTTATTAATAAGGAAATTGGAAAGGAAACAAATAATTTGGGGATTTACCCATGATCACAATAGCCAAAACTAAAGCCAAGTCTAGAACTTAAATTTTTGAGTCTTCTCAATTATAAAAAAAGTTGTAAAACAAAAATGTAATAATTTTCTGAAATAAAAATACTGATTTATATAAAAAGAGTACAGAAACATCATCAACATTAATTCCCATATATTTGCTCAGCATAAAAACAGGATTACATTTAAATTATCTTTATTTTTTTTTTAAGATTTTATTTATTTATTTGGCAAAGAGAGACATAGCGAGAGAGGGAACACAAGCAGGGGGAGTAGGAGAGGGAGAAGCAGGCTTCCCGCTGAGCAGGGAGCCCGATGCAGGGCTCGATCCCAGGACCCTGGGACCATGACCTGAGCCGAAGGCAGACGCCCAACGATTGAGCCACCCAGGCGCCCCTAAATTATCTTTAAAAGATAAAATTCTATTATGTTTTAAGAGATTTTTATAGCAAGGGTAGAATTTTGACTTTGATTTTCTTCTTCATATTATAGTTTATTAGTTTATTTTGCTTTATATTTTCTGTCCACACTGTTTTTTAAATTTTCAAAGTGTATACATATTACTTTAATACTCTGAAAATTAATCAGAAAAACAGAGATGTAATAGAACATTATAGTGCCTGGCATATCATAGAAGAATATTTAATACAGGAATTGCTATCCTAAAGATCCCTAAAGATCTTAAATTTTTCTTTGACATGTGACTAAAGAATGACTGAAAATAAAATTTAAATTTTTCCACTCTGATTTTTATTAAAAATATATATAATACTAACATGTATTTCAAGTCTTTTTTTTTTTTTTAAGATTTTATTTATTTATTTGAGAGAGAAAGAATGAAACAGAGAAAGAGCATGAGAGGGGGAGGGTCAGAGGGAGAGGCAGACTCCCTGCTGAGCAGGGAGCCCGATGTGGGACTCGATCCTGGGACTCCAGGATCATGACCTGAGCTGAAGGCAGTCACTTAACCAACTGAGCCACCCAGGCACCCAATACTAACATGTATTTCAAAGTTTCCTGAAATCATTGCCAATGACTTTGACCTTTATTAGTGTATTTCTTGCTGAAATATCCCACAGCACTAGTATTTATTCTATGCAACGAGCATTGGATTATGAAATCTTTTAACATTTTCTATTTCTTGCCTGTGTTACTTTACACTTCCCTCTTTAGACTTAGGATATTTCCAGACAGAGACCTTTTATTCTTTGACCTCTTTTCAAATCAGAGACAAGGAGGTGAAGCAGAAAACTTCACCTGATTTCTACTCAAGAACTACTTTTTCCTCAAAATCCAGCTTTAGCATCCCTGCCT
Source organism: Phoca vitulina (assembly GCF_004348235.1). Classification (NCBI taxonomy): domain Eukaryota; kingdom Metazoa; phylum Chordata; class Mammalia; order Carnivora; family Phocidae; genus Phoca; species Phoca vitulina. The sequence continues at coordinate 1,961,581 of NW_022589752.1, forward strand.
TTTTAAAGACTACCCAAACTCCCCAAGCAAAATATATTCATTCATGTGTTGAGTGCCCACTTTGTGCTAGGTACTGCTCTCGTGTCTAGGAATATTGCAGTTAATAAGACAGACAAACAGTACAGAAAAAATGAAAGAGGAAAAAGAAAGCTGGGATTGGAGGCTGCAAGTTTAAATATGGGATCAATGAGAACAGTGCCATAAAGATCTGGAAGAACTGACACAATAAACCTCAGCAATCTGGGGGAAAGTGTTCCAGGCAAATGGAAGAGGAGATGCTAAAAACCTAAGGTAATAGGGCATCTGGGTGGCTCAGTCACTTAAGTGTCCAACTCTTGATTTCGGCTCAGGTCAAGATCTCAGTGTTGTGAGACTGAGCCCCAGGTAGGGCATTGCGCTCAGTGGGGGAATCTGCTTAAGATTCTCTCTGACCCTCTCCCTCTGCCCCTCCCCTCACCAAATCTCTCCCTCTCAAAAAAACAAAACAAACAAACAAACAAACAAAAAACCTTAAGGTAAGAGTGAGCATGCTGTGTTCCACAAACCATTTGCTTCTGCCTCTACTCCATATAGGGATTCCACTAGGTTGAAAATAACTGTGTCTATTTCCATGAGTAAACTGCCCTAAGGGCAGGGCATAGAGAACTCATATTGGTATCCACAATATCCAGCTTACTACCTAGCATATAGTACATGTGCAATTTATGTCAATTGCACCAATTATTTTTAAAAAACAATTACTATTAGAAAAGGCTACTCATGTTTCAGTCTCAGTTTTTTATAAGAGTAACGAGTTTATTAAAACATTTCTTTTATACAATGGATTTTAGGCCTTATTTCATTTTCATTCAGGATTTAACATCTTTTTTCCTCAAAGTTAATGCTCTGAAATATGGCACATAGCCATGTTGTCATTTTTTACCCCCAATTCATTACCTTCCTCAGACCCCAGTTTTAGTGTCAATTATGCTAAGTTAGGTTTCATGCCCTTCATTATTCCTCAGGAGATGAGAGAAGTAAGTCTGATGTGTCCTTACTGAAATACCATAAGAACAGCAGTTAGATGTTATTTATGATAAAACTGCAATTTTTTATTACTTATATAGAAAGAATACATACATTAAAAGATTAGGAAATTAGTTCAAATGTGAGACATTGTGTGCCACTAAATACAGTTGATTTTTTGCTGTTAGCCATACAGCAAGATATAAAGCAATATGACTAAAAGGTGTGGAAACACATGAAGAATACAGTTTAATTTGTAGACATGAACTTGTACATGCAAAAAAAATTTTTTTAATTCTTGACTAAAAATTCAGGTAAAAATAGCTTTATCCTTAAACTATGTATTATTTTTATTTTAAGAAAATAAATGTAATTATACTGTGTACATTTCTTTTATTCAAACTTTTCCTAGTGTGTAATTTCAGTTTTTTAGCTAGCAGGTACTATATTGGTGTGAATGGCAGTGTATGAGAGTTTGTTTATTTGTAGCATGCAAAGAGTATACGGAGTCAGTACTGAAAAACATTATATACATGGGAAGAAGCCCTCACAAGTATTCCTGCAAACAAAGCCAAAAATAACATTTCAAACATCTCCCCCAAATGCAATCATATTAGGGCAGGTTAATATCTAGTTCCATTCCTTAGGATGTGAAAAATCCCTGCTCTTTGAGTGAAAATGGACACTGCCTTATAGTCTCTGTCGGAACTTGGTACTCAGATGCTTGTCTAACCCTACCATAGTTGAAGACATTCTAGCAGTAAGCCACTCACTAGAACATTTGTCACTGAAAATAAAATGTGTGAAATTACCAGAAAGGGCATGTTAGATGTTTCTTAAGCTGAAAATGTGAAATATTTTTGTAATTGGACAATACATTGAACAGAGTGTCATTTATATAATCAAAAGTTTTTAAATCTAGTTGAAAAGAAATATTATAAATTATTCCACTGTAAATACATTCAATAGGGGACTGTACATTACTTGCAACAATATATGTAAGTATGGCTAATTTTACTACTTTACTAAATTTACTTGATACTGTGCAGCAAAAAGCACTATAACTTGCCTATGCATAATGACAATATTTAAATAAAGATGAATTATGCAATACCATCGGTATTTTGCTAAATCTATAGACTGCTTTTTCTATTAGAAAGACATTTTCTTTATGTCATCAATAATTGTGACAATTCTAGTTTTATATGGATGTTTTATTAGATGAAAAGAGAACATGGACTGACTACACGAATTCTTTCCATCTGCCTGCCCTTTATCAAAAAGTATTTGATGGCTGTTAATTTTAACACCTATTCTGTTTCCCTAAGCTTCTCTCATGATCCTTTTTTTTCATGTTGACTTCTGCACAATTCTATTCTCACTCATCCAAACTCAGAAAAACCTTATGAGATAGATTCTTCCATCACCTCCATTTTACAGGTGAGGAAGCTGAGGCATACCTAAAGTCAGACAGCGAGTAAAAGAGCTAGAATTCAGGCTTTAACCATTGTACTTTATAGCCACTCAAATAAAGGATATACTCAAAAATAAATCTTACCATAACAAAATAAACTATAACTTACATGAAAAAATTTTAAAATCACAAATATTTTGAATGACACAGCTTGAAAATAATTATTTCAACACAGAATTTTTAAAAAGTATAATGGGAAGTAATATTAAATGTCCTAGAAATCTCTGCTGCTACAAAGAAGTAGAACCTGGTTACTAATAACCAACATATTTTTTCATGTACAGCCTCCAAGGAAGTTGAACATGGAAGAAGGGAAGGACTAGTAAGTTGAAAGTAGGTGGGGAGGATGAGGGGTTACACTGGTGGCAAATATAGGTAACAGCACCTAGAACCCAAGATAAAGCCTTGGGTCCCTAAAAATGTAACCTGCAGGTTCCTGCACTAATGCAGAACAAAAAGAGGGGATACACCATTACTGAAAGATGAGTTTAAAGGAAAATATTGTAATTAAAGCAAGCATACTGGAATGTTTCTACAACAGCTTTGGTAGAAAACTACTGATGATGATGATTAGGATGATGATGATTCTTTGACAAATACTGAGGGCCTATGATGTATAAGACATTTCCCCAGGTACTTGAAAAACTATAGTAAAAAAAAAATCCAACAGACTAAAACCCCTCATTTCATTGACCTTATATTCTACTACTACAAAAATACTGATCATAATAATGAACTTCCATTATTCAACTACAGACTTTACCTAACTTGAGTCTGCAATTCAAATCAAAACTCCTATATGGTTAGGGAAACACCAAGCTACAAAATTAAAAATAAGTGGTCTCTGGTTTGTACTGCCTCCTGGAACCTGGCGGAATAATTCAGTACCATAGACCAGACATCACCAATTTAGATACTATGACTTCCCACAGGTTAAGTTCATCCAAACATAAACTCACTAAAAAACTTAAATACATGAAGAATAATCTAGCATGTATAAGAGCAGAATCAAGAAGCAACATATTTAGACACCCAAAAGCAGCCAAGTATTAGATTATCATATGAAGAATAAAATAATATGCTTAAAATGTTTACTTAAGTAAAAGGTGGAATAAAAAATAGTATCAAATAAAAAAACTATCAATGATGTTCAGGAAAATTTAAAAATAATTAATAGAACTTTGGGAAGTGAAAAAAGAATAACTGAAATTTTTTCTTAATATTTTATTTATTTATTTGTAAGAGAGAGAGCATGCGCACAAGCAGCAGGAGCGGCAGGCATAGGGAGAAGCAGGCTCCCTGCTGAGCAAGAAGCCCAATTGGGGACTCGATTCCAGGAACCTGGGATCATGACCAGAGCTAAAGGCAGATGCTTAACTGACTAAGCCACCTAGGTGTCCCAGAATAACTGAAATTTAAAACTTCTTGGATGGATAGGCAGTAATTAGATATAGGTGCTGAGAGAAGTCATTAACTGGAAAATAAATCTAAAAAAATTAGTCAGATTTCAGTTCACAGAAAGGAGATGGAAAATATGAAAAAGTGGTTAAGTGTTATGGTGCTAGAATGAGATGGTCCAACAAATCTTAGTCAAAATTTTAGAAGGGAATAGAAAAAACAATAAAGGTAGGCACTATTCTAAAAATTAATGGTTGAATACTGTTCTGAATTTGAAAGATATAGACCCATAGATGCAACAGACAAAATATATATGAACAGAATAATTGAGAAGAAAATATCACTTAATATGCTTTAAATTTTTTTTTTTTTAAGATTTTATTTATTTGCGAGAGAGAGAACGAGAGACAGAGAGCATGAGAGGGAGGAGGGTCAGAGGGAGAAGCAGACTCCCTGCCGAGCAGAGAGCCCGATGTGGGACTCGATCCCGGGACTCCAGGATCATGACCTGAGCCGAAGGCAGTTGCTTAACCAACTGAGCCACCCAGGCGCCCTCACTTAATATACTTTAATAAAACTTTAGAAAAACAAAGGCACAGAGAAAATTTGAAAAGCAGCAAGACAGAAGTCATCAACCTAAGAATGACAGTTAGTTTGACAGCAAACTTCTAAACAGTAGCACTAGAAGCCAATGGAGAGATAAAAGAAAATAACTGTCAATTTCAAAGTGTTTCCCAGTAAACAATTTGAAAAATAAATGCAAAATAAAGCCCTTTTGTTCCAGGAAAAGTCAACCATAAATTCCTTCATTAAAAGAATTTCTAACGGATGTCTTCAGGAAAAAGGAAAAAGTACCCTAGAAAGAATAATGAGTGAAGAAATTGGTAAACATGTCAATAAATAAAAATAAACGTTGTTCAATGAAAATAATGACCAATGTTTGGATTAAAAAAGAACCTGACAGAGCTAATTCCAACAACAATAACATGTCAAATAAAAGAGGAATATTCATAGTTATGGAGTTCTAATATTATTTTATAACCCAAGAGGAGGAATTCAAAATTTGTCAATTTCAGACACTCTTACCTAGACATGTTAAATTTCCAAGGCAACCCATAAAAAATAGAAATAAAGTAAATAATGTATAAACCAACAAAAAGAAAAAAAAGAGAAAACTAGAGATTAATATATAAAAAATAAAAAGGAAAAAATACATACAACATGTGGTGCAAATACAAAGCATGAATAAAATGAGAGACTTAAGCTTAATCATAATAAATGTAAGTGGACTAAGCTTATAAGTTAAAAACAGAAACCAACAGGTATTTTAAAGATTTTATTATTTATTTATTTATTTATTTATTTATTTATTTATTTATTTAGAAAGCAAGTGTGGGGAGAGGCAGAGGGAGAGGTAGAAATCTCAAGCAGACTCCAAGCTAAGCATGGAGCATGACATGGGGCTCAATCCCATGAACCTGAGATCATGACCTGAGCTGAAATCAAGAGTCAGACATTCAGCCAACTGAGTCACCCAGGCGCCCCACCAACAGATTAAGGTTTTAAGAAAATCCAGCTATATCTACTTTATAAGAGATACACTTAAATTATAATGCCAAAATGTTGAAAAGGTATGACTAAAGTATATCAAGCAAATATTAACCAAATGAATAAACAAAGAAGCTAAAGTACCTATTTTCATATCATACAAAATAAACTTTAATTCTAAAAGGATTATTGTGGATACAGAGCTCCCAGAAATAACCATAAAAGTTTCATTTCATCAGGAAGATATAATAATTCTGAAGTTATATATATCTATTCAACATATTACTGGAAGTCCTAGCCACAGCAATCAGACAAGAAAAAGAAATAAAAGGCATCTATATTGGTAAGAAAGAAGTGAAACTTTCACTATTTACAGATGACATGATTCTATATACAGAAAACCTTAAAGACTCCACCAAAAAACTACTAGAACTAATAAATGAATTCAGTAAAGTCACAGGATACAAAATTAATATGTAGAAGTCTGTTGCATTTGTATACACTAATAATGAAGTAGCAGAAAAGAAATTAAGAAAACAACCCCATTTACAATTGTATCAAAAGTAACAAAATACCTAGGAATAAATTTAACCAAGGAGGTGAAAAATCTGTACTATGAAAACTACAAAACATTGATGAAAGAAATTGAAGAGGATGAGCAATGAAAGGATATTCCATGCTCATGGATTGGAAGAATAAATATTGTTAAAATGTGCATACTACCCAAAATGACCTACAGATTTATGCAATCCCTATCAAAATACCAACAATGTTTTTCACAGACCTAGAACAAAGAATCCTAAAATTCGTGAGGAACCACAAAAGACCTCAAATAACCAAAGCAATGTTGAAAAAGAATAACAAATCTAGCTAGAGGTATCACAATCCCAGATTTCAAGATATATTACAAAGTTGTAATAATCTAAATGGTATGGTTTGGGCACAAAAATAGACACATAGATCAATGGGACAGAATAGAGAGACCAGAAATAAACCCATGATTTTATGGTCAATTCAACTATGACAAAAGAGGGAAGAATATACAACAGAGGAAAGACAGTCTCTTCAGATGGTGCTGGGAAAACTGAAAATGCAATAGAATGAAACTGGACCACTTTCTTATACAATACACAAAAATTAATTTAAAATGAATTAAAGACTTAAATGTGAGGCCTGAAACCATAAAATTCCTAGCAGAAAACATAGGCAGTAATTTCTTTGACATTGGCTGCAGAAACATTTTTCTAGATATGTCTCCTCTGGCAAAGAAAACAAAAGCAAAATTAAATTATGCCAAAATAGAAGGCTTTTGCACAGTGAAAGAAACCATCAACAAAATGAAAACCAACCTGAATAGGAGAAGATATTTGCAAATGATATATTTGATAAGGGGTTAATTTCCAAAATATATAAAGAACTTATACAACTCAACACACAAAAAATAATCCAATTAAAAATGGGCAGAGGACCCAAATAGACATTTTTCCAAAAAGACATACAGATGGCCAGCAGACACATGAAAAGATGCTCAACATCACTAATCATCAGGGAAATGCAAATTAACACCACAATGAAATATCACTTTACACCTGTCAGAATGGCTAAAATCAAAAAGACAAGAAATAACAAGTGTTGGCAAGGATGTGGAGAAAAAGAAACTCTCATGCAGTATTAGTAGGAATGCAAATTGATGCAGCCACTGTGGAAAACAGTATGGAGATTCCTCAAAAAATTAAAAGTAGAATTTCCATATAATCGAGTAATTTCATTACTGGTTATTTATGCCCCCCAAAATGAAAACACTAAATCAAAAAGATATATGCCCTCCCATGTTAACTGCAGCATTATTTACAAGATATGGAAGCAACCCAAGTATTCACAGATAGATGAATGGATAAAGAAGTTACACACACACACACCCCCCCCCACACACAAACACCCCCCCCCCCACACACACACTGGAATATTACTCAGCCAAAAAAAGAATGGAATCCTGCTATTTGCAACAACATGGATGGTCCTAAAGGGTATAATACTAAGTGAAATAAGTCAATCAGAGAAAGACAAATACCCCATGATTTCAATATGTGGAATTTAAAAAACAAAGAAAGAAAGAAAATAAATAAATAAATAAAAAACAGACTCTTAAATACAGAAAGCACACTGGTGTTTGCCTGAGGGGTGGTGAGTAGGGAAATGGGTGAAATAGGTAAAGGGGGAAAAATAAAGTTATATGTAGCTAAAAAAAAAAACCTCATGATTTATAAAGCAACAATTAAGAGCTGCAAAGAGAAATTAATAAACCCTCATTATTGTGGGCCATTTTAGTACAAATTTCTTAATTACTAATAGCTCAAGTGAAATTAGTGAAGACATAGTTAATTTGGACAATACAATTAGAAAGCTTAATCTAATGGACATATATAGAATTTTGCACCCAATAATTACAGAATACAAATGCTCTTAAGGCAAACAGGACATCTATAAAAACTGTCCACACATTAAGCCATGAAGCAAGACCCAATAGATTTCAGAGATTTAGCAATATGCAAAATTATGATGAAAACATTTGGTTTTAGAAGGAGGAGAAAATGTTAGTTTTTTAAAATGGACTCCAAAAATAACAATGTCTCTTTATGAATGAGGAGTTTGTCTAGCTTCAGATTTATGAGATACATTTTAGAAAAGACTGAAACATTTACCTGGGAATTGAGTTTATGTTTCTATGGAAAATACAATTTGATTATTGAAATATGATCCTTATTTTCTAAATGTGCTTTACCATTGACAAGTGGGATCATTAAAATTGCTGTGTTTGTTCTAATTAATGTGTGGGTGGTTGGCAGGAATTAGAGGTTATTTAATATCATGTAATGGTTAGCAATTCAAAACCTGTACAGTTTGAAGACTGCACTATTGGGGAAAACAATCAAGAAGAATAAATTTAAAATCATTATGTTTTTTCAAAAGTCAACATCACATACAAAGCTTTTAAATTCTGAACATGTATTTTTAAGCTCTTTGTACAATAATTTTTTTGTTCACTGAAACAACAAAAAGGACTAAAAAAAATTTGTGGATGTTTGAAAAAATATACATGGTATATATGAACAGGCTTTTCAAAAATTTTGAGAAAACCTTAGAAATGAAATTGATAAGATATTAGCAGTAAAAAAAAGCAAGAGTTGATATAATCTTTAAAATGTCATTTAGCAAGTTGTGTACAGATTTTGATAAAATTGAAGTTTTAAAAATTTTCACTAAAATGCCCATTTTTTAATTGACTTGAGCTCAACACTTTTCAAATGAATAAAAACATGCATAATACAGGCAAAAGCTAGAATAGCATGTTTTGATATATATTGAAACCACATTTATATCAATATAAAATAGTTCATAAGAACTAATATTAAACAATTATTGAGGTAGCTTTTACACAAATTTATAAAGGAAGTAAATTCTCCAAGGGGGTATGCAAGTAGATAGGGAAACTAAGCCCTAATGTTGGTGTAAATCTCTCTGTTAAACATACTTCTGATTACAGAAGAGGGAGATGCAGCAAAGATTTTTCAGCATTTTAGTTATTCTGCCTTGTGTGTGACTGTCCTCACTGCCGGTGGGATTATTATTCAATTTATTTCGTTGTGTATTTTAAAAAAATAAAACAAAACCTATCAGAATCCTGAAAACTTTTATAAAAATGTCTATTCACATCCTTGAATTAAGTTCATGACTGACCCAGTGAATCTATCACTCATTCTTATTGGGTCATTCATCTTTCGAAACTACTGTTTTTCATTTATTAGTCTTACCACGATTAATACTGTCTACATAGCTACTACTCCTGAAGCTCACATGTGGTTCTCAACACCACACATGTATTTAGCAAGACCTGATCCTCATCACAGGGAGACTTCAGTCTGTAAATGGTTCACCTGGAAGAATGCAATAACAGGAGAAAGCCCCCCCGCCCAATGTTTTAGTCCATGCATTTATCAGCAACAGAAAGCATAATAGTTCAAAATGAAAAGAAATAATAGTATTTCAATTTTATTAGTAACTCATTTTTACTTGACATTTGGTATGTATTTGCTGACAGTTTTCTTATTAAATCTTTCCCTGTACTAGCCCCAACACCCCATTGGTTCATAAGTTCTTTTCACCACATAATTTTGAGTAAGGGAAAAGAAAAGAAAAGAACTTTTCAGACAGGCTTACAGAATTAAAAATATTGAAGTTAACAAGGGAGTTGAGAAAGATGGGACTAGTGGTGGAAGAAAGGGGGAGGGGGATGTGAGAGAAATAAATGCATGATTAAGAATATATGCAGTGTAGAGAAGGGAAAAACAAAGAAAATGCACATTCAACATCTTCCTAGTTCCAGGGTTATATACTAAACGTAGAAGCAAGATTCCCAGGTTCATCATCTCTTTTCAACTAGAAATGTGCTCTACTCTTACTTCCATTTCTAAGCCACTATAGGTATTAAACAGCAATTTACATGTGATTTGCATTTTTTTTGTACTTGTGGTTTTGGTAAGTCTTCCAAACCTAATGACTGTTCCTTTGGCCAGCAACATAAATGCTATAATCACACAATTATTGTGCTGGGAACAGTTTAATTCAGCATTTTGTTCTCAACCACAGAACAATTACTCAACAATTTCGGTTAACCAGACTAGCTAGCTGCCTGGAAAGAAAGAGGAATATTCACAAGATCTATTGTCTTACATAAAGACAGCTACTAGATCAGCTGAAACTTTCTAGTATCGCTCTGCTCAGTGCTTCTTTTCAGGATCTTTCACATATCTGTCCTAATGAAAATGACTAACTGCACGTTTTCCTTTATGGACTTGCAATTTGTTCAGTTCTTCTAATTATACATTTGCCTATTTTAAAAAAATGAGGTTATTGTGTGTCTGGAAAAACAGACCTATAGATAAATGTACTTTAAAAAAGCATTTAATATAATGTTCATCAATACAAAGAACTGCAAATTCAAAAGTATAAGTTTAGAACTCTTCCTTCCAGCTATGCTTAACGTGACGGGAAAGCCTTCTGAACTATGAGTGATCCCATCACCGAAATTCCACTATTTCCTAACAGTGCAACTGGCTTAACGTAACCTTCATTCCATATTTTAATTTTTAAAACAGAAACGGAGGTGATTTATGTAATCATGATGATTAAAGTTCTCTTTGTATTATCTTAATATTAATTTTACTTTATCAGAATCGAAAAGTCAAGGCCTAAATGTATCACTATAAAAATATTTAGAGATAGAGAATCAAATAATTTATGCATCTGTGTAAAAATATATGTATATTGAAACTGTCATGTCCCTTGACTATTTCTCATAAGCACAGATGACTATTGCTTTAACCCTCTATCATATTTCATAAGTCTTGGAAGCTACTGACAGACAAAGCAGTCAATGGCGAAGTGGGCCAGTGAGTAGTGAGGGTAATAGTGGATGAAAATAGGCTATCCTAAAAGAAAGAGGTCTCCTTTTCTCTCCCCATGTCCTTTTCTCTAGTCTCTTTCTTTGTTGTCTTTACTATTTCTTTTTATTCTCCCACTTTTATTTTAAAAAGTGGGCAGGAAAGAGGATAGAGAAATTATAACTTCAAGGTTAGAAACATCCTAACTTATGGTAAAAATACCCTGAAAACCAGAAAAAAAGCTCAAGCATAAAGATAACTCTTTTATCAAGAAGTGAAGACAAAAGAAGACGTGACAACTCTGCCAACTTAAAAAATTTTAATTGTGTCTGTTTATATATTTGGATGAGCAAATAAGAATAATGTAATGAAATACTATATTGACGAGGATTTCTTTATGCCTAGATCATTCACTCCCTGAATCATGTTAGCCTACAAGGAGATCCTCACAAACACATTCGTTTCAAATATTATCATTATTCAATACCAAAATCTAATGATATAGATGATATAGTGAACCCTTGAACCCTATTATGTCTAATGAACAGAATCAATGTGCTCAATTATTACAGAGTCATATAGACTGTAACGCGTAATAATACACAGGCCTATTCTTAGGAGTCTTTGTATCTTCTAAAACGTCAGGCACAACATCTTGTATACAGTCGGCACAGAATTACTTTTTCTTAGGTATAAAATCCATTTACAATATAGTATAAGCCCCTGGTATAATTTCTAATTCTTTAATCCAGGTATTGAAGTGAGCTATAATTAGAGAGCAAACATTTGTAGAACAGAGCATAGAAAAAAGAATGCCAAAATAGTATCAGGTTCTTCTGAATGAAAATAACTCGACTTAGTGCAAAATTTATGCTTAAAAATGAGCCAGATATTAAATTCAGAATGAAAAAAAAATTGGCTATATCCTTGCCACTTCCTGGTTAATTTGGCCGAGGGCCAACTTTCCGATATTATGACCATCCTGTAGCCCCAGTAAGTGTTTTATTTATTTATTTTTGTATTGCATAAAAATATCAGCTTAAGAAGGGAAAATGTGAAATGGATGACATATTTTAGAACAGCTTCTCCCAGAATACAAAAATATTCCCCAACTCAAAACTGAAACAAATAGTAGAACTACCAAGCAATGCCAATTGGCGACTCTCTAATGCCATTCAAACTTCGCAAATACTGGGCTCTCAAACTGATTTTAATTATTCAAAAGAAAACTAGGAAATGATTCAAATATCAATTGCTTTCACAGAAATACAAATTCTCTTTTAAGAGAAGCATATGACATATCTTTTCTTTATCCTGTAACAGTGCAATGATTACCTGCTCAGTTGTTCCTTTGAGTAGGGCAGTGGCAAAAAAGGGGAGTTCCCTTCTGCTGTCCTCAAGATCACATTATGCTCCTCAAAAGTTATGTTTTTTTATTGATATAGGGTAGGAGAAAAAAACGTGAAAAGAGATAGATTTACTATTGAAAACTGGAGGAGACAATAACACCGAATAAGACACAGTTCACTCTGTCCAGGTGCTTTTCCATTAGAACAAATTCCAGACACATTTGAAAAATCATTTCTGTTGACAGGCAGCCTTTGTGCAGAAGAGGGTTGCTGGTAGGAGTTCAGTGTCAAGTTACCCATGAACCATTGTAAACTCAATTTGCTACTGAAGATTTACTTTACTGTTTGGTATTGGGTATGTGCAGAGATGACTGTCCTGAGGTGTGATGAAACAGCATTATGACATTTAAGTGCTGTTGTATAGGTTATAAATGGGCACTAGTCATAGTAATGCCACTTCACCTCAAAAAAGTGTCTAGACCTACATGTATGGCAATTAAGAAATAACAGCGTTTGTTTTTTTCAAGGTGGAATTTTGTGAACCTAAGGCAAAATAAGTTATGATAAAAATTACTGGGGCTTCTTAAATGCATGCCAACATCCAGCAACCTTTGGGAGTTTATATATATATATATACACACACACACATACATAATTTATTATATACATAATATACATAAATAAATAATTATATATATAATAGCTCCAGTATTAAACTTAGCATAGAAATGACAGTATTTCTTTTAAAAAGCACTTTTTTTGGATGAGCTGATTCTTCATTGATCTCAACCAGCTAGATTTTCGGCAAGGAATTCACAGAATTTTAAATATATCCAAACTCTCAAATCATAAGTTTTAGACTGCATATTCAGTCTGTTTCTCAGCATGACTCATTCACTCACAGAAGCCATGGGTGCTGCGGCTGGCTTATGGTAGCACTTTAAATTAGTAGGCACACAATAGAGCGCTTATACGATTGCAATGGTCCATATCCAGTAAAACTGCCTAAACACCCAGAATAATGGGCTCAGTCTCTAATAATTCAGAGAGAACCGCTTACAGCTGCACACCACATATGACCATCTCTACAATGGCTAAAATGAAACACTCGGGACTATTTCCTCTGAATCAGTGTTATTGGGTAGTGTTGGTTCACATTTTTTTCATCTTAACAAAAAAGTTTTGTTTGGTGAAACAATCGGCCTGCCACTGATCACCTTTCACATTTTAGCCTCTGCCCTAGAATACTCTAGACAATAGTATTGGTTCCATCTGTGCTTTCCATTAAAACCTGATAATCCTTCAAGAACAGCTGGACCTTCCGTCCCCCACATACAAACTCCTGTAGCTCTGCTTGGCTACAATTACGCTGATGCTGTACTTACATCTTGCTTGCAAATGCCTTTTATATGGTCCTTTGGGGTTGTGAAGTAGAATGGCCTGACATCACCAATTCAACAATACAATGATATAGTTCTCATCTCAATTATAATGTGATATTTAGTCACCTCTAATACTGAGCTGCACTTAGAAAATTAGTTTTTAGACATGTGACAACATTAATGATAAGCTTCCAAGTATACTGTGTCATTAAATAATCAGGAAGTAACATCTCCAGTTAATCAAACAGTTTTGATATACTCTCAGTATTGGAAACACTGCAAATCTTACATTTTACTCAAGCAATTTTTATAAGCAGCACAGTAACTTCTTTTTTCATTGTAAAATAATTTCATTAGATCCATGTGACTACATAATAATAATAAACATTTTTAAATGGCAAAATGGGAGTGGCAGTAAAGTTACACGAATGGTCTAACTAGTCTGCGTAACTAGTGGCCTCTCATGCCTCCCTTAGTTTCTATACCTCTCCCTTTATTTACTTTCCAGTAGTTGACCAAGGGTATCAGAGATCATCTGCTAAATACTGCCTAACTGACTGCTACCAGTTGGGTCTCATATATGCCATTTTTGTGTGAATAAGTCCACCATTAACTAGAAAAACACATCTCAATATACCCACAATCATGCAAATAATATACATACCCTAACTGTAAGATCTATGGGGCAGGGATTGCATATCTCTTGCTTACAATTTTATCTTTACCATTGAGGTAGAAGGACTACCTGGAATAGTAGGTGTTCAATAAACCTTTGTTGAATGAATAAACAGATGAGAGTATATACTATTCATTTAAAGATCAGAAGATTTTGTACAGTTCTTCCCTGTCATATTCCAATATTTCATAAGCATCTCTTTCAGAAAACTGTTACCTGATAGAAATCCCTAAGCCATGGTATCTGCTCATTTTCTTTTGTTTTCTCTTCCATGCAAACTGAAACAGCTCCTTCATATATTTGACCTTTGTCGTTAGGTCAGTATCAACATCCTTTTTTTTTTCCCTAGGCCATTAAGATATAATTTCTTTAACTTTCCTAATGCATAAGTATTCCCTGTTTTCTCCTCTATAGCCAGATCGGCCACAGCATTCTCCTACAAGTATAACTAAATTGATACAGAGGAGTTTGTGTATCAGATACCAAGTTGAATATTCTGAATTAGGTTATATCCTCCTACATGCTTTCACCACTGAGTTTTAAAGAAATTGACAGGCTTGATGGTTATTATCTGCTGCCCAGCTTGTTAACTTCAATGGCTCAGGGCTGCTTCTGCTATGTTCATTCACACACTAGCTTTCAAGCATTACTTGTTCACTTTTCTCTCTACATCTACTGCCATACTACTTTCATTTTTATTGACAGTACTTCTCCAATTTACCTAGGTCGTTTGCATTCAGTTTCGATCTCTGTAGTTCTGACCACCTCTGCTCATCTATTTCTACGCTTTTATTGCCAAATGAAACTTAATTAGGGCATTCTCCATCATGTCATTCAGGTTGTAAGTCTTTATCCCATCTGCCAATAATACGTATCATATACATCACCTCATATACTGTTTGAGCTTTGTCACAATAAGATTAGGGAAGTATGGAAAAGGGAAAGGCATTGCTAAGAAGAGACACAGGACAGGAAAACATGAGATGAGAATGAGGAATAAAGGATTTTGAAGTATATCCTAGAGGCAGGTAAATAATCTCCTGTACTGAGAGATACATTCAATTAAAAGAGATACACTTAGAGGCACGTTGGTGGCTCAGTTCTTTGAGCATCTGACTCTTGACTTTGGCTCAGGTCATAATCGCAGGATCATGATCTCAGGATCGTGAGACTAGTCCCAGATTGGGCTCCACACTCAGCCGAAGTCTGCTTCTCTCCCTTTGCACCTCCCACACCCCCCCCTCAAATAAATAAATAAATTTTTAAAAATAAATAAATATTAGAAAAGATGCACTTATGGCACAATGTTAGCATTGAGGGTACCTGGAGGAAATGCTTTTTAATAGTCACACATATGCATCCAATTTCATGTTGGCTATTATATATTTCATAAGGATTTCAAATTCAGTACAGATAAAAATGAGTTTAGACACTTTCCTTACAGAATCTGCTTCTAACTCATGTACTCACTATCTCAAATTAGGTCACTTCATTGATTGAATAATTTTACCAGGTCCTACTCATCAGTTAACTTTCAGCTCAGGCTTTACTTCCTCCAGGAAGACTTCCCTAGTTCCTAAATCTTTATTCATGCCCTCATGTCTTCCCAGTTTAAGGGAGGGAGTATAGCTGCACTATTTCATTCATCACATTGAATTACAATTTAAAAACTTGGTTAAGAGACAGGTCATACTGTAGAATATAAAATAAGTTCATCTTTGGTTAACAAATATGCCAGAATCAGGCTTAAGTGACAGTTAAATTCTATCCCTTCAATTTTCAATGTAATACATAGGAAAAACATGGGCTTCATTTGCCCTGTTGTACATTTAATAATTTACTTTTGTTGCTTCTTATATGCCATTGTTAGACAATGAGATTAAAAAGATATGGTCTAATCAATTACCAAGTTGATAAATATTTATGACTAAATACCCTACTCTTTATTACTACCTATTTCTAGTGTTATAATTTAAATTCTCCTCATCTTTCTCCCACTGTTCATAAGCTTTAAAACTGGCTCCCACTCAGCCACCAGGTGTACCTAAAACAGAAACCTCTCCATCTTAAAATTCTTCAATAATACTCTGTCCTAGAGCGTAAAGCACTGATTCCACAACCTGTACTGTAACCTTGACCTAACTCCTACCTTACTTCCTGCCTGTCCCCTTTTGTGCTTTATTACCATCTGAAGATTCCATTCCCTACATACTCCCCTGTTGCCAACATCTATCTCAGTAGCCTTCTCGTTTTAGTCACTCTGACTGAAATAGTCTCCTCCCCATTTAACCAATTCACTTGTACTCATCTTTTACCATTCAGCTCAGGGTGATTTCCTTTCCAGTAAGCCTTCTTTAGTTCCTAAATCCTGATTTTTCCTCTCCTGCACTCCCCACCTCCACTCCTTCCCGTACTGGGTGAAGGTTACATGCTTTCCCACCGTTACACTCACCGTAGGCTGAATTACAATTCCTAGTCTTGTTTTCTGTTTATCAACTGGTCTGAGTATCATGAGGACCCAGCTCAAAGTACAGAAGAACCAATCGAAGAGTTAATAAAAGGTTTTAGGCATGGTAGAGATTCTAGGAAGATCAAACTGGGAGCAATGGGAAGAAAAATTTGGAGAGGCAGCTAGGCCAGAGGCAAGGAGGAAAGGAAGGTGTTCAGAGGGCCATGGGAGAGAAGTTACAGGCATGAAACAAGGCAGTAGCAATTCCTGAACTTGTTTTATGTCACATTGCCAAACACTATTATTTTTTTGTCTTGTTTAGATTGTCACAATTCTAGCCTCCAAAAGTGTTATATAGAATATCATTTTCTCTTCTCAAAAACTTGACTGGTTTTAGTCAAGACTATACTAAATCAAAAAACAAGTTGGAAAGTAGGTAGGCCCTCATTTTCTATTGTCTGAAAAAGTATAAAATTGGAATGATCTGTTCTTTGAATATTTGGTATTGACCTGTAAAACTATCTGGGCTTAGTCTTTCTCTGTGGGAAGGTTTTAAACTGCTAAGTCAATTTATATAATGGTTATAAGACCATTCAGGCTTTCTATTTATAATTGAAGTTTTCATAAATTCTATTTTTGCTAAGAATTTGTCCACTTCTTTTATTTTAAAAAAATTAGCAAAAATATTTATAAGCGTTTTATTGTTATATTTTTCATCTTTGCCATGGGTCAATTTATGTACTTTTTATTATTTGCATTATTTATTTTTGTATTTTTTCAGTTTTATTGAGGTATAACTGACAAAACTGTATGATATATATACACATTGTGTGTGTGTGAGAGAGAGAACATTTACTCTCTCAGCAAATTTCACTTATATAATACAGTGTTATCAATCATAGTCACCATGTTATACACTGGATCCTTAGGTCTTATTTGTCTTCTTTTTTTTTTTTTTTTTATTAGTGAAGAATCTCACTAAAGATTTGTCTGTTTTACAAATCTGTTCAAAAAAAAAAAAAACCTTTTGGCTCTACTGATTCTCTGCTTTATATATTTGGGTTTTAGTTTATTAATTTCTTTATCACATCCCTTCCTTCATTTTTTTTTGCATTTGGTCTATCCTACCTTAAGTGGACAGTAACTTAATTTTCTTTCTTTACTGATAGGTAAGAACTTGATATTAAATAGAAGGTACTATTTCAGCTATATGACAAAACTTGAGAAATCAGAGTTATTACCAATAAGTTCTAAGAATGTTTAAGTTTCCTTTTACAATTTCCCCACACCCTCAAATTTCCTCTTTGCCTACAGACTATTTAAAAGATGGTTTATGCTTTCTAAATATTTGGGGTTAACATATTTATTATATTTCTGTTATTGCTAAGTTAGTTACATGAATTGTGAATTAGCACTTTTAATATCCCATCCTACAATAATTGTTCAGACATAATTTAAGACCTAGCATATAATAATTTTTAAAAAATATATTGTAAATGTGTGCTTAAGAAGAGTATCCTCTAAATATGAGATATAGGGTTCTAAAAATTTCTAGTAGATCACACTTTTCATTTTTTTCCAAATATTCTACATCTTTAATAACGTATCTACTTAATCTCCCAATAATTGGGAAGGGCCTTATATACAATCTTCCACAATGATGGTCTACTTGTAGTTCTACGAGTTTTGCTTTGTATAAATCCGAGAATATTTTATTAGATGCATTCAAGTTTAGAATGGTAATATCTTCCTGGTGAATTAAACCTTCTATCATTATAGAAGGTTTTTATCCCTAGTAATGCTTTTTGGATTAAAGTTTATTTTTTCAGATACTGATATAGATCCTTAGCTTTCTTTAGACTGGTGTTTGCCTAGTATTTTCTTTTTTTTTTTTCATTCTTTGACCTTCAAACACTCTATTCACTATGCCATTTTGAATTCCCACTAGCAATTTATCAGAGTTTTGGCTGCTCCACAATCTTTCTACCTGTCGTATGGTCAGTCATTTTCGTTTTAGCCAGTTTTGTGTGTGTACAGGTATCAGATTGTGGTTTTAATGTGCATCTCTCTAAAGACTGATGATGAGCACATTTTTATATGTTCGTTTGCCATCTTTATATCTTCTTTGGTTAAGAGTCTATTAAATTCTTTAGCCATTTTTATTGAGCTATTTCTCTTATTGTGTCTAAAGAGATATTGTTATATTCTGAATACAAGTCCACTCTTGGATATATATTTTGCAAAAATTTTCTGCCAGTCAGTCACTTACTTTTTCATTTTCTTTATGGTGCTAAAAAGTCAACAAATGGTTTTAGCATTGATGAAGCCCAATTTATTATCATTTTTTTCTTTTACAGTTAGTGCTTTTTTGGGGGTTGCTATTTAATAATCTTGGCCTGATGCAAGGCCACTAAAAAAATGCTATGTTTTCTAGAGAGTTTATGGTTTCATCTCTTATATTTACATCTATAGATCTATATTGAATTTGTTTTTGTATATGGGTGAGAGAACAGTTGATACCATTTGTTTATGTATGAATATCCAATTGTCCCTGCGCTATTTATTTAGAAAGATTATTTTTTCCCATTGAATTGCTTGGACAACTTTATCGAAAACCAGTTGAAGATCATTTGTGTGTTTATCTCTGAATTCTCTATTCTGTCCCAGTGATCTGTATATCTGTCAATATGCCAATATCACATTGTATTGATTAGCATAGCTTGAAAGTAAGCCAGAATCAAGAAGTGTAAATGTTCCAACTTTGTCTTTTTAAAAAATGTTTTGAATGTCTACAAAAATTTTAGAATCAGCTTATAAATTATGACAAAAAACTAAGATTTTGATTCAGATGACATCAAATCCTACTGATAAATTTATGGAGAACTAACATCTTCAAAGTATTGAGTCTTCAAATGAATGAATGTGGCATGTATCTATTTAGTCAGCAAAAGTTTTATAGTTTACATCAGACAGGTCTTAAATAGATTTCTTCAAATACATCCCTAAGTACTTAATTTTTTAATAAAATTTTAAATGCTTTTTACACATTTCAGTTTTTGATTGTTTATAGTATTGTATGCATTGATTCTGTATCCTGTGTCCTTGCTAAATTCACTACTGTTTTTAATAGATTCCTTAGGATTTTCTGTATAGATGATCATGTTATTGGTAAATAAATACAGCTTAATTTATTCCTTTCTAATCAACATGCCTTTTATTTATTTTTGTTGACTTATGGCACTAGAGGATTATACCTCCAGTAAAATAATGAATAAAAATATTAAGAGTGGTCAATCTTAGGGGAAAAAATGTTTAATTTTCAACATTAAATATAAGGGTAGTTATGTTCTTTGTAGACATTCTTTATCCAATTGAGAAAATTTCCTTCTTTTCCTAATAAATGATTTTTCTGCATCTATTAAGATATTCTATTGATAATTTATAATAGATAATTATATTACTAATCTGGTGAATTACCTTAATTTGTTTTTGGATGATAAACCAAACTTTCATTCTTAGTAAAAACACCATATAAGCCTAATGTGTCAGACTTTTAATATATTACTAGATTCAGTTTGTTAAAATTATAAGGAATTTTACATCTACATTCATGAAGGATATTGATCTATAGATTTCTTTCCTTTACACATCTTAATTAAATTTTAAGAAATATTTCTTCCTCTTCCACTTTCCAAAAGAGTTTGGATAGAATTGGAATTATTTTTTGTTCCTTAAATATTTGGTACAATTTAGCAGTGAAGCCATCTGGGCCTGGAATTTACCTTGTGGGAAAACTTTTAACTGAAAATTCAATCTCCTTAACACTGTAGAGGTATTCAGCGTGTGTATTTCTTCTTGAGTAAGTTTTCAAGGAATCTGTCTTTTGTCTCTATGTTTTCAAATTTATGGGCATAAAGTTTTCCATAATAGCTCCTTGTTACCATTTTACAGCCTATAGACTCTGCAGTAATGTCTTTTCTCATTCCTGATATTTCTAATTTGTGTCTGCTTTTTTTTTTCCTCAGCAGTTTAACTAGCAGTTTATCAATTCTGTAATCTCAAAGAACCAACTTTTAAATTCACTTTTCTCCATCATTTTTCTATTTTACCTTTAAATAACTGCTACTCTTTATTTTTTTCCTTTCTGCTGCATAATTTGGGCTTCATTTTCTCTGTTCTTCTCTTCCTAGTTTCTTACTTCTCTTTCTAGTTTCTTAGGGCAGAAGCTTAGGTAATTGATTTTACATCTTTCTATTTTTTTTAAAGATTTTATTTTTTATTTGACAGAGAGAGAGAACGAGAGAGAGAGCACAAGTAGGCAGAGCATTGGGCAAAGGGAGAAGCAGGCTCCCCACTGAGCAGGGAGCCTGATGCGGGACCCTGGGATCATGACCTGAGCTGAAGGCAGACACTTGACTGACTGAGCCACCCAGGCGCCCCTACATCTTTCTATTTTTAACATAAACATTTGATATTATACATTTCCCTCTAAGCACTGCTTTAGCTATGTGTCACAAATTTGGAATTCTTGATGATTTCATTTTCATTTACTTCTAAATATTTTCTCATTTTTCTTGTGTCTTCTTTGACCCCTGGGAATTATTTAGAAGTGTGTTAACTTCCAGTTAACCTGGAATTTTCTAGACATTATTTGCTCACTGATTTTTAATTTAATTCCTTTGTGATCAGATAACATTTTAAATTATTTCAATCCTTCTAAATTTATTGAGACTTTTCATGGTCCAGAATATGATCTGTTTGCTTAATCTTCTACATGTACTTTAAATGAATAATTACTCTACTCTTATTAGGTGGAGGCGTCTATAAATGTCAATTAGGTCAGGTTGGTGAGTAGTGTTGTTTGACTCTTACTAATTTTCCAATTTTTTCTTTAACGATTGAGAGAGAGAGATTTATTGAAAAGTTGACCTATAATTGTGGATTTGTATTTTTTCCTTTTAATTTTAAAACGTTTTATTTTATAGAATTTGAAGCTTTGTTATTAGGTACACAAACATTGTATATTCATTTGATGAACTGACCACATTACCATTATGAAATGAATCTGAATATCCCTGATATTCTCTGCTCTGAAATCTACTTTATATTAGTATAGCCATTCCATTTTTTTTTTATTAGTGTTAACCTGGTATATCTTTTCCTAATCCTTTGCTTTAACCTGTCTATCTTTGTCCTGCACACAACATAAAAATGAGTCTTGCTTTTATTTTTAAAAAAGCCTTATAAGACAATCTCTGACTTATACTTAGTTTGTTTAAGTCATTTACATTTGATGTGATTAATGACATGATTAGGAATAAATCTATAATCTTGTCTTCTATTTAATCTTGCGTGCTCTTTGCTCCCTTTTTATCTCTTCTTCTCTTTTGGATTGAGTATTTTTATGATTCCATTTTATCTCTGTTATTGGCTGATTAGGTATTTCTTTTTGTTTTGTTTTAGTGGATGCTAAACATCCACTGATCTGATTTACATAGACCTATTTATTACAGTCTACCTCAAACAATGTTATACCACTTCATATATTGTATGAAAAGAACCTTTCAAAAATTTACTTCTGCTGTATGGAATGTATCTTTTATCTCTGGCTGCTTTTAAGGTTTCCTCCTCATCACTGCTTGTCAACAATCTGATGATGTTTCTTCTGCTTGGGGTTCACTGAGGTTCTTAGATACTTGAGTTATAGTTTATAAAAGATTTTGAAAATATTTGACATTATTTCTTCAAATATGTTCTCTGCCTCCCCCTATCTTCTAGTGCGGCTCACTGATACTCTATTTTTTTACCAGTCTTTTTTCTCTGTTTTATTTCTGAAGAGTGTCTTTTGCTATGTCTTTTAATGCACTAATCTTATCTTCTGCAATTTCTAATCCCATTTCAGTAGGTTTTTCATCTCAGATACTATACTTTTCGTGTCTTTTCATTTTTTCTTTTATCTTCCATAATTTCTTCATCATGTTCTTGAACATATGGAGTGTATTTGTAATAGTTGTTTCAGCATCTTTATCTACTAATTCTAACATCTGTGCCACTTTGGGTTTGGTTTTTATTAATTGATTTTTCTCCTGATTATGTGTTATATTTTACTGCTTCTTCAAATGCATACTAATTTTTGATTGGATGACAGACATTTTGAATTTTGCCTTTTTTTTCTGGCAATCTCTTTATTTTGGGGGATTTTTTTCTAGGATGCCTTTTGTTTACTTGGAAACATTTTGATCCTTTCAATTCTTTTTTTTTTTTTTTAAGATTTTATTTAATCATTTGACAGAGAGATAGAGAGAGAGCACAGATAGGCAGAGTGGCAGGCAGAGGGAGAAGCAGGCTCTCCGCTGAGCAGAAAGCCCGATATGGGGCTCGATCCCAGGACCCTGGGATCATGACCTGAGCTGAAGGCAGACGCCTAACCGACTGAGCCACTCAGGTGCCCCGATCCTTTCAATTCTTAATTTAAACTTTTGTTTTTTAGGTGAGGTTTAGAATAACTATCAGCCTAAAATTAATTTGGTTCTACTACAAGGGTAATATCCTTCTTGAAGGCTCAACCTAATGTCCCATGTGTTAGGAATCTCTCCATTCCAGCTGGTAAAAACACAAAATGTGAGAACTGGGGATTATCATTTCTACTAGCTCTTTTCCAAAGGTATTTTTTTTAACTTGGACTCAGTAGTTTACATACATATGCACTGATCACTATTCAGTAAAGACCTTACAGAAAAACTCTCTGGAGATTTCCAGAGTTAAGAGTCAGTCTGTCTGTCTCTCTCTCTTTTTCTTCCTCTTTCTATGCAAAGCTATCCTCCCCAGTGCTCTATTTTGCAAATATATCTACTTATCTGCCTCCATATTCCTGAACCCTGCTGTCTGTCTCTTCACCTCAGAAAGGTTATCAGGCTGTGCCCAGGGTACCCCTCTCCAGGCAGGGAACTGCAAGCACTCACTGGGCTCTTTTCATTTGTTCTCTTCTCTCAGGGAAAACTGGACTGTCTACTATACAATGTCTGAATACTTTTGTTTCATATATTTTGTCTGATTCTAGTTGTTTAAGGTGTAATGGTTAATCTGGCCCTTGGAAGGAGAAGTTTAAAGCTGTCCATTTACTGAATTTCTAATTCCAATGATAGTTTTCATTTGTGTTGAGTTCTTTTTCAAATATTCCTATCATTTTTTGAGTTTTTGATGTTTATTCTTTCTTAAGATTTCATTATTTATTTCCCTAAGCATTTCATGTGTATTTATTTTATACTGTCTATATGATATTTATAACATCTGAAGCCCTTAGAGTGAGAGGGCTAAATACTTCAGTATTTCTGCGGGCTCTTATTCTTTATGTATTGCTTCCTTGTGTGTTCCGTGATTTTTTTAGATTTATTTATTTGAGAGAGAGAGAGGGAGAGATTGAGAGAGAGCATGAGCAGGAGAAGGAGAGAGAGAATCTCAAGCAAATACCCTGCTGAGTGTGGAGCGCAACCCGGGTCTTGATCTCAAAACCCTAAGATCACAACTTGAGCCAAAACCAAGAGCCAGACACTTAACCAACTGTGCAACCCAGGCGCCCCTGTGATTTTTAAATTGAGTATATTCTCCTTAATCTTCGTTTGTGGGAATCTTGAGGAACTAAATTACAGATACTTTCCTCCAGAGAGTGTTTGATTCTGTTAGGTTTTCAGGGGCACCACTGAACACCTAAGGCCCTATAGTAGAGTTTATTTTAAAAATAGCTGATATCCTACTTTTATAGGGTCCCTTTGGGAAGATTTCACTTTTCATACTACCAATATTGGTCTTGGCCATGTGACTTGCTTTGGCTTATAAAATATGAGAGGAAATAATGAGCAAAACTTTAAGGGCCCTTGCCTATTTCTGCTATCACCTTTTCTCCTTTGTCATTAGACTATCATGTCCCAGATCAGAGCCTGATCATGTATTGAAGAGAATGTGGAACAAAGATTCTGTTATTGTGGAACAAAGATCCTGTTATTGACACACAGTGGACATAAATATGAGTGAAATTTTTATCTCTACGATTTAAGCTTTTTGTTTGTTTTGTTTTGTTTGTTACTGTAGTATAAGTTAGCCTAAGTTTAATAAGGGAGTCTCAGGTTAAGCTTCACCATCTCATAGGTGATCCAAAGCTTACTCTCTGATCCTAAAGTTGGTATTAGTACTTAACTCCAGGGGAAGCCTAATTCTATGGTAGCTTAGAGTTCTCTGTGTTCTAAACTCATCTTAAAGATTTTTCTTTCTTATATCTATTTCTTGAGATTTTCCCATTAATTCACTTAAGAGCAGAAATGCAATAAAACATATTTTCATCCAGAAACAATTTGTTTCAGCATGAAAAATCTTTGAGCACTTGTTTATTCAAGCAGCCACAGGTAAATGCCTCACAACCTGGAATGAATGGGTTGATGGGAGCAAAAGTTGAACATACACTCCTGGTTGTAGGACTCCAAAACACTCCTTCCCTTTGGTGGTGGCCACTGCAATTTTGAATATTAAAACACAAAAGAGAGAGTAAAGAATAATCAAACCTTTCCCCTCTCTGAGGTAGAGAATGGGTTGATCGTTTCTACAAATATGTAGAGAAGAATTAAGCAGACAAATATTATGCAAACCAAATTAGAAAGCATGAAACTAGATTACTCAGAAAATAGAAAAGAGCCTTGGGGGCGCCTGGGTGGTTCAGTTGTTAAGCGTCTGCCTTCGGCTCAGGTCATGGTTCAGCTCAGGTCATGATCCTGGGGTCCTGGGATCGAGCCCCGCATTGGCTCCCTGCTCTGCAGGAAGCCTGCTTCCCCCTCTCCCACTCCCCCTGCTTGTGTTCCCTCTCTCACTGTGTCTCTCTCTCTCTGTCAAATAAATAAATAAAATCTTTAAAAAGAAAAGAAAAGAAAATAGAGAAGAGCCCAAATGAGTTCTTCCTTAGTCTACTGTGGCTACTTATGTATCCACAGTAGTGGTACTTATAAATAAAAACATTTATATTAGGTTGACAGCTAATGAAAGTTTTCAAAAGTTTCATATCCCAGTCTTATAACTTTTTATGGAGAATTTAATGGTTTAAAAATTAAAATTTACTATTTTCATTGAACTGCTTTCACTTATTTTTTTTAAAGATTTTATTTATTTATTTTAGAGAGAGAGAACGAGCACAAGTGGGAGGGGCACAGAGAGAGAGAGAGAGAGACTCTTAAGCAGACTCCACACTGAGCCAGGAGCCCGATGCAGAGCTTGATCCATCCCAGGACCCTGAGATCATGACCTGAGCCAAAACCAAGAGTTGTAGGCTTAACTGACTATGCCACCCAGGTGCCCCAGCTTTCACTTATTTTATCTGTCATTTCACTCTACTCAAATAGATGTTTAAAGCAAAGGTATCTGGAAAGAAAATGTGGTAAAGCTCAGTATGTGTCAATATGTGTGGCATAGCAGCCACGTTTGTGTATCTCACATAGACCAAGCACAATCAAAATTCAGAAATAATCTTCATTAGAAAGAACAAATACAAATTGGAATTTTAGAATCTCTTGAAAACATTTTTAAATAAAGAGTATTCTTTTCTCAAGTTGCAGCTCAATTTTGTATTATTTTTATTAACACTGTTTACTCCCTTCTCCAAACTTTCTCTCTCTCCAGCACGAACATGGCAATGAATGACTCATATATTGAAAAATTAAACAAGTGAATTGTTAATCTTTGTAAACATAATATTAAACTCAAATACAGTCTTTACTTCCCAACTTGTGGGAGTATTTTGAACCAGCAATTAATTATTAATTCTCTCAATAATGACTACCTGTTTCTCATCAGTAAACCACATTATCATATAATTATTTAAAATGCAAACAAGACTTTTAATAGAGATTATATGCCAGTGAAAACATATTTAGGCCCTCCGGCAGGGATGGATTTGTACAGACATAGAATAGCCTTCTCAACATTCTGGTAATTGGTACTGGCTCTCTCCAACCATTACCACCACTCCTGGGGAACTCCTGGTAGGTAGAAACCAAAAGATTTCTACATTCTCTTTCATTTCTGTTTTAATTCTATGTGTTATCAAATATTTCTTCCTCAACCCCAACACATATTAACTTACACTAATCTTTAAAAATACCAAAACTTGGTAGACTAAAATGAACACCCATGAGTATTCTAGTAGCAAATTACTGAGTAACAAAGTAGAGGGATATTTGGAAGAAAAAAAAATGAAGAAAGACTTACCTCATGGAAGACAAGTTGAAAGCATAACCCAAGTCTCTTGCCTTTGCCTTTGGTTGAAATAGATTCATACTGCCTAATTTTCTCTTTTACCTATATCAATGCATGTCTCAACCAGATTTTATTTAGCACCTGTATATTCAGGATTCCTGTGGTTAGTGCCTTTGTTACAACATAAATAATATAAAACTTAAGGAGACTTATTCTATGAAAGATGAAGATTAGAGGTTCAATCTTTTAAAAGTTATCTTTTTAAGATAAGAACTCATTTTAGACAGAGTTTATGCCCGAGTATATTTTCATTTCTAGGTCTCAAAAGATTCATCCCCAAATTTACCACCTAAAAAAGGTCAAATCCATTTTGATTCATATGCATCAAAGTTGGTTTATTTAATTAAGTGGTAGTAGTTACTAATTATATTTGGATGTGAACCAAATGAAGTTATTTGTTCATTAAAACTAGAGGAACCATATTTTACTTTGACTGAAACAACACTTATATATTAACTCCTGCTGATATCAATGGGAATCCTGAATAGAGTTCAAGGACAGTCTTTGGCCCTGGCAGTAATCCTAAATCTCTTGAAATGTTAAGAAAAAAACTCGAGAAAGGATGTTACACAAACAGTAAAATTCCAGACTCTCTATCATTTAGACATGCATAAACTAAACACCAGTAAGTTAGACTTATTCTTAGGGAAAATGAACCAAAAAGAATGAATGAGTGTGTGGTGCGCGCACGCGCATGTGTGTTTGTGTATGAAGTAATCAAATAGATAAAGTGACCATATAGTTTAAATGTAAAAGAATTCACTCATCTTTTCTAATCTCCCAGAAAAGGCCACAATGAGTAAAAGCTTTGAGAATTTCTCACAGAAACCAAAGACCTTCTTATTATAATTTGTAATTGTCCACGGGTAACTGCACATTCATTTGAATTCCTGAAAGACTGAATCTTGTAAAGAGAACAAGATGGGCCCATATTAAAACTTTTAATGACTTTAGTAAAAAAAGGTGGAACTTTGCAGCCAGCTGGCTCCATACCGAAAGCCAGGCTGCACAGCTTGAACTTAAAGCTATCTTAACATAATGAATAAGTGCCAATAATTAGCATATGTAGTGTGAACAGGTTTGCTGGCACAAGCAAGTGAAAAACTCCAAGGTAAAGTTATTATTAGGGAGTAATTAGCTCTGTGAAGTAAATGAGTGAAACAATAGCTGCCAGCACTGACAATATGGCTAACATCTGACTATGTGGAAGATAACATTGTAAAGTATTGCTCCCTGAGCTAGAATCTGTTAATAACCATATGTTAGTGTAATTAATGCAGAGTCTTTCTGACCTGTTGTCACATAAGAACAATACTTTCTTGGAAACATTCAAACAGGCAGTCCCACACTCTGGGTAAGAAATAATTGTGAAAGTTGCTTACAAACAACTCTTATATCTTTATTTTTTTAAGACAAGAAAAAAAAAAAAATCAGTGAATCCAAAGCTGAAGGACAGAGAATGAGATGAGGTGAAACTGTTTGCAGTTGGATATCCCAGACACGAAGAATTCAACTGCAATGGAACGGATCCTTCAGGGTGACTGAAATTCGGCATAGATTTGGACAGACTAAATTAGGGGATAGACAAAGTAATTTATAAAATGAAATGTTTGAGCTACATGCCCAAGGCTTCATGGGAAACACACATGCGCATGCGCCTGGACCCTCTCTCCCTCACACACACACCTTTTGCCGCTAAATCTAAAGGACTGCATCATATTCACCCTTTTATTGTCTGTGAGTGTTAACAGCATCTTGCATGAGTTACCTCCAGTAAGTATTGGTTAAATGTAGAAGACACTTCTGGATTCTCAATGATTTCGTAAACCCAACTAAAAATGGGGAAATAGGGAAAGGGGACTAATAATGGGATTTCTAAGAGGCAGTCAGAAAATACTGTCATAAATAATAGTAAATAGAACTATATGACTCTTTCCATTAAACAATTATTATCTTTCTGTTCATTTTCTTCTTCTATTTTATCCTTCTCCTTCTTTTTAATAGTTCACATCTGTATAGTTTTTTTAAAGTGCTTTCATATATAATATTTCACAATAATTTTCTGTGCCTCCAATTCACTAATATTTGCATTAGCACACTATTCTACTGGTTCACCAATCTTTCTATTAGTGGTGATAAATTGACAACCATATTTTGTTGAACCTGAATTTAATACTGAATGACTTGAAAAACTGTCATTTTGTAACGACAAGTGCATCTCTAGTGCAAAATATGCAGAATCAATTCTTCCCCCTGATTTTGTCAATCACATATAAAAGTTTTCCTAAGAATTTACAAGGGCATTCTCATCAAACCATTGCCTTAAGGTATTAAAAGTGCCAAGACCAGTTGAATATTCCTTTCTTCCAGTTTGTATGATTCTACATTAACAATGTGAGGATGATTTATAATACACCTAGCAGAGTTGTTACCAGCAGCAAGACATATTGCCACAAGTGACAGAAATCTCAGGTCTGCATTCCCCTGTGATAGTAATAAAATAATAAAATAACTGATGAGATCATATATTTATCTCTGAAATGTACGCATACATATACAAACATACATGCACACACATACGCACTCTACATTTTCCCTCTTGGGAAACAGGGAACATGAAAGCATTCAGAGCTCTTCTTAGTTATATATACTTGCAAAGAATTATTAATCATGTACATCTCACTATGAAAATTCACCTAACTATATATGTTTGGTATATTTTCATAATTATGAACTATTTTCTTCAATATTATCTCAAGATTTTATATTAAGAATATAAAAGACATGCTACTTGGACATTCTGGTTTGGGGCTAAATTTAATTTACCTCCAATATTCTAACTATTCCAACTAAACTTCTCAAGATCAAGTCATGAGGCATAACACTCATAAAGTCATTAATAAGCATTTCATAATATAAGATAAAGTGTGGTCATATTCATTAATTCCTGCAGAAAGTTCGGTCACTTTAAAATCTAAGCTGTTTCAAGTCTTGATAATAAAAGAAAGGCTGAGATTTAATGGAAGCTTGTTAGTAACTTTTTCAACCTTTTTAGAGGAGTGGGTTTCTTTAGCAATGTTTAATACTTCACAGACTAAAGTGGCCAAGTAAAAGAGCGCTGCATGTTTGAGATCTCACACATTCATCTTCTCACTAAACATCTGTTTAAGGCCTGTGTGATCTACCTGTCAGCACCAGTGATCCATAAAGTGTTTGAACCTCCTGTCACAAACCTCTGAGCTGGTTTGATCAGAGGCTTTGTGCACACTAATCACACCCTTTATCTTTCTAATGTTAGAGGGGGAAAACACACACATACACACACACATACACACACGCATGCACACACAGAGCAAGGCTATCCTCTCAACCTGACTGTAATTAATCTTTCTAAGAGGGAACATGCCTGGTTTGAAAAGCAAAGATCTGATGGGCTGCTGCTCTTTTTGTATAAAGGCCTTATTTTCCTACCAGGCATCTTTATACTTGGGTGGTACCCTTTACAAACCACCTTAACTGTGGCTCAGTGACAGTGAAACAACCTTCAAGATCACCTTATGAATGAACCTGTTGGTAACTTTACGTAAGAAAAGAAACCAATAAAAGGGAGTTCTACAGGAGCTCCTTTAAATGATTCTCTCTTTTTAACTGCATGCAGGAAGAAAGGAGCCAGAACGCAAAGCTGTCCCCTTTTCATGTTCCTTGTAAGCTTCTCTCTCCGCTAATAATCCCACTGCTACTTTTCTCTTGCTCAGTTGCACACAAACGTATCAAGAGCTGCAGGAGCTCCTAGAGAGAGAACATTTAATATCTTTTTTTTTTAACTGTTTAAAGTAATGCTTTATGCATCTTGCCTCTTACCACTATTTGCTTTTTATTGCTTTAAGTGAGATTAATGCCATGGTTGAAATAACTTGGAATGGCACTGATATTCAAAATGTAATGGACCATTCCCAAGGGACATAATCCCTTGTGTAACAGTTTAAAAACAATTTGGAATATAGTAAACAAAGGCAAAGAGGGAAAAAACAATATGAATCAGCCATAAAAGTAGATAAAAGAGTACAAATTACAGTCATTTGACAATCTTTCCCAATTACTGGCTCTGTTATGAAATATTATGTTTAGTACTTATACACACTATTGAAACTAAAGACCGCATGTTATTAGAATGCACATAAGTCCCACGAATACGATATTTAGTCAATTGCTGGATAAATTCCAACTAGTTATGCAGATAAATTCTTATAGCATTGGGTAGCAAGGCCTAACTTAAAATGAAAGCATTTTAAGAATGTTGGAAGAATTTTAAAATGAAATCATGACATTTACAATAAAACTATAAATAAAAACAAGTCTCTACTAGAGAGGAACAAAATACATCACACTTTATGATATCTCTGGCTAAGTGAACAAAATTAAATTGTGTAATGACAAATTTCCTGAATATTTTTAGTATTAAGGAAAAATATGTTTATTCAAAATAGGGTTAAAATTTTTAAGTTAAAATACACAAAGTCCATATAAAGAAGTTCAAATAAATAGTATTTAAAAATTTCCTATTGGTTGAAAGTTCTGTTTTAAAACCCAAAAACAATTAGCAATTGGGAAATTTTATACTTAATAAAGTGTTACATTAGCACTTGATGTCAATATAAAGTACCTACTAACATCTATAGATGTGATATTTTAGTTCTAATCAAATGTAATTATAAATATATTTGAAAGTGTTGCAGAATGGGATAGAGGATGTACCTATATCTATGTAATCCACAACTAATAGGGTTATAAATCACTCTTCAGACTGTAATCCATGCTTAAAATACAGGTATTTTAAGACATTCTAACTTAGCTCATGGTTTTAAAAAATTCTCTATGATGCCCAAATGCCCAGTAATAGAATCTAGATTTCCTATATGTGCAGTTATGAAATAACTAACTAACTTGTGTAGGGTTATAGGACTGGATTTAAATTTTATTCTATTGAAAGTATTGCCTTAGCCAGCAGCTTGAACCTTCTCTTCAGTACTAATTAAAAAAAACCAAAGCCTATTCATTGTCTTGGTATCCATGGCTCATTGAGAGGTTTATTTTGTGTCTAGGCTGGTGCTTTAGGTCATCCTATCTTGAGCAGGCACTAGATAGCAAGAGAGGACCAGCAAAGGACTGGACTTTTAAGATAATTTCTTTTTTTTTTTTAAGATTTTATTTATTTATTTGAGAGAGAGAGTGAGAGAGAGGACATGAGCAGGGGGAAGGAGGGGGAGCGGTAGAGGGAGAAGGAGAAGCAGACTCCCCACTGAGCAGGGAGCCCGATGTGGGACTGATCTCAGGACACTGGGATCATGACCTGAGCCAAAGGAAGCCGCTTAACCGACTGAGCCACCCAGGCGCCCCTTAAGATAACTTCTAAACACCAAAGTAAACTAAAGAAATCCTGTCTATTGAGCCTCTTAGTCCTGGCCACCCTGAGTGAATTGGTCTAGGTTTCAGGAGCATGAGTCAGACTAAATGTGCAAAGCTATAGCTTAGCTTCAGGGAGGATACAATGCCAGGAAATTTTGTGTCCTGAGAAAGATAACAGTAGGATATACAGAAAGCAATTCTGTGCTAGAACTTAACTATTTTTTAAAGTCTCATAATCTGTAGGATCATTTCACATTTTTAGCCTGAATTTTAACTTTGGACTTCTCTTATAAGCCAAAAATTAAAATAAACATCTGTCCATTCATTTTAATATTACATTTTTCTTTTACAAACTTTTTTTAACATAATGATATTTGTGTTTCAAAACAGACACCTATTTCATTGTTCTTAAGGCATTGACTGAAAAATTAATTTGCACATATACAAATTTTCAAAAATGAACTTGAAAATGTTGCTGATTATAAAGACCCTTGATTTGATTAAAAGCATCACTGGGTTTTAGAGATCCAAGTTTTGTTATCTATACCAGCTTTTTTTAGATAAGAAAGCTGAGGACTTTTAATTATTTTTATTGATGTCTTTATCGAGCAATTAATATGCTTCTCACAAGATAACCAAATATATGTTGTGAAAATACACATAAATTCTATTGAGATTCTCCTTTCAATAAGAGAAGATAAAAATTGCTTTAAAATGTATAATACAAGGTAGAAGGTAGTAAGACCATTAAAGAGGTGTAGAATGGTAAATGATATAGGAATCCAGAAGAATTTTTTGCTCAGGAAGATTAGGGGACTATTCATGGATAAGAGGACATATGAATTTAGTCTTAATATATGTGAACTTTCTTGACATAGGGAGAAAGAATAGGTAATACAGTTCTAGGAAAAGGAATCCACATGAGTAAAAACATGGAGGCCAGAGAGTGAGAAAGTGTGAAGAACAGAATGGTTAAGATAGCTGGATCATCATGTTCATAAAAGGAAATGAGAGAAAATGAACTTAGAAGAGTAAGGCAGCACCAAATGGCAGAGGGTCTTGAATGACAGGCTAATAAGGAATCACTTACTCTTGTAAGTAGCTAGGAACTGTCAAAGATTTTTGAGCAAGCCATTGACATTAGGAGAGGTTTTCTTTAAGAAGACTGATCCATCAGCAGTGCATAAAGCCAATTGGAGAGTAAAGCTGACAGAGTTAGAGAGAACAGTTAGTTTGCCATTGCAGGGATAAGAGGAATAAGAACTTGAATTTGGGACAGGAAAGGGAAAACAAGAGAACACATAAGGGATATCATGAAGGCAAATCTATACAGTCGCAATGTTATACAAAGGGAAGTGTGAAGAGGAAGACATTAAAAATAAATTCAGATTTTTGAAATTAAGTGATTGGGAGACTGGAGATATGATCGTTAGCTTTTCTAGATGACAAATTCATAAAACTAGAACTTCTTCATATAATCCATGATTGATAATTCAGTGACAGATTGCTAGTACATGGTCTGTCTGTCACATACATCACATTCCATTTCAATGTATACCATCATCATGGAAATCATTTCATAGAGCTGGAAGTCTGTTACATTGACTAAAACTAAGAGTCATTTCTTTGTTAAGTCCAGAAGTATCTCCCACAGAGTTATGAGGTTAGGAATAAACAAAATAGGTTCAGGACTCCTTTAGGAAGTCTAAATACAGAAGTATCCTCTAGTGCACCTAGACCCTTGAGGTTTTACAAAAAAGAAATTAAAAATATATTTAAGTGGCAGTAACATCATGGGTTCAGATGTTCTAACAAGTATGCTAATAGAGACAAAATCTTAAGAAAGTAACTTTGATTCTACTACAGTAGGAATAAATATAAATAGTACAGGGGTTAGGGAATAAGGATATTACTCTTACATCACTAATTTAAACAAGATTCCTAATGTAATGATACTTCTACTGGTTTAGAAGTTGTGGATAGTATCTGATGTTTCTGTGTCTGTAACCTATAGGTAAGGAGAGGACTAAATTAGTATGGGAAATACGGAGCCCCTCTAGTATCAATATACTCATGTAGTAATATTTTGGATATAATACTGACATGGGAAATTGGATGTTTACTTTAAAAATGTGATGTATCATCATGTGTCATTTTAAGAAAATTCTGTTATTTGATAAAAACTTATACCTCCCAAACCGACCTCCCAAACAGAAAATAAATGAGAAGAATGCACATCACACAATACAGTTAAAAAGTCTTCATACAATTTAAGCTTAGCACCATCAATTAATGTTTGCCAAACATATCTAGTGTTTTGTTTTGGTATATTGTCAAACTTTAAAATATAGGAAACAAAGAGTATGTGTGTGAGGGTGTGTGTGTATATGTCTATATAAAAAAAAAACAGTTATGCATTTGATATGTATTCCTAACAAATTAACAACGTTGGCACACATCTGCTATAGATCTTTGAGGCAAAATTGCCTTATTAAGAAATTTGTGATTAAAACCACCTTTGTGATGTATTAGGATATATTTCTATATATAAATGTATTCGATGAAAATATATGCTGACCAACTTGACAAAGCTTATAATACATACGATGGAATGTTAGCTATATGTCAATAAAACTAAACAGAAAAAAGCTAACAGGAACCTGAAGTAACTGCAATTGGAAAAACAGAACTGGAAGCCTTTACAATATTATATTGATAAAGTAATTTTCCCAACACAATAAGACAAATCCTAGCTCTTACTTCAAAATGAAATAAAACAAATCAATTCATTGGAAATTCTATTTCTTAACCTTCATTCTCTTGTCACATAGATGCTATTATTTTAACTAAGCTCCTTTATTAAGCTCCTTCTGTTAGCTGGGCACTAACTTGATGCTTTAATTTACTTCTAATAATCATAACAAACCTCAAACAAGGATATCTTCATATTAGAGATGAGGAGAGTGACAAAATTGCTCAGGTCATACCACTCGTGACTAGCAAAGCAGCCCTTTAAACTGTGTTCTATCTGCCTGAAGAGTCCTCGCTATCTTCAGCACCCTTCTCATTTGATATAACCATGTCAGAACAACGCCAGTACAACAGCCACCACTGCTAACTCCATAAAAACTTAGTCAAGATTGTTTGTTTAATTCAGTCAGATTATTGAATTCAGGGCGCCTGGGTGGCTCAGTCAGTTAAGCATCTGCCTTCAGCTCGAGTCATGATCTCAGGGTCCTGGGATCGAGCCCCGCATCGGGCTCCCTCTGCTCAGCACAGAGTCTGCTTGTCCCTCTCCCTCTGCCCCTCCCTCCCCTGCTCATGCTCACTCTCTCTCTCTAATAAATAAATAAAATCTTTGAAAAAAAAAATCTGACTGAATTCATCAAATATTTTGGTATCATATTAGACACAGCCCCAAAGTGACACATAAATATTTTTCCAAATGGTCAGGACTCTAGTGTATGATAATTAAGAACAATGAAAAAGATGTAAAACTGATATTCTAAAATTTCTTAATTAATGAAGGCAATTTGTGCAGATTTTATCAGCTGACAAATATGGATTAGGTACAAATGACCCTTAGGCTATGTCTACATGCTTAGCAGCCAAGCTATAAGAGACATCTATTGATTATAACCTCAGGACAAACCAAGCAGCCAGAGTCCACCTGGAGGAAACATGATTACAATAACCATCATTAATTATGAACTTTATACCTGCTAGTATTACCCAGAATTTACAGATGAATGAATTGGAACTTGAAGAGATTAAATAAGCTTTCTGAGTTTATGCAACCAGTAAGTGATGGAACCAAGATTTAAACAAAGTCCCCTGAAGCTAAATTCAGGGTGCTATCAACTATAGCACTCAATGATAATACTGTGTCTTTACAAATTACAGCTGCACTGAAAAACAACTATTCAGTCTGACCAAAGGTTGAAACGTAAATATATCTGGAATGATAAAGCAGTTCTGTGTATCAGCAGTATTATTGCATGTCATGTACTTGTTCTTCTCTCTACTCAATGCTTTCTCAAAGAAACAAGGTATCTAATAATCAAAATAATTGCAATACAATGATAAATAATCTGAACAGTTATAATAAGTTGAACTATGTTCTCCAAAAAGACATGTCCAAGTTCTAAGCCCCAGTACCTGTGAATATGGCCTTATTTGGAATTAGGGTCTTTGTAGATGCAATTAGTTAAGGATCTTGAGATGAGACAATCCAGAATTTAGTTTGGGCCCTACACCCAAACACCGGTGTGCTTATAAGGGACTGCAGAGGGACACCTGAGACACACAGAGATCTAGGGGAGATGATGATGTGAAGATGGATGCAAAAACTGGGGTGATATACCTACAAGCCAGGGAACCTGAACCATGCTGGGCATTCAACAGATGCTAGAGAAGAGGCATGATATGGAGTCTCTTTAAGAGCCTGCAGAAGGAACCAGCCCTGCCAACACCTTGACATTGGACTCTGGACTCCAGAACTGTATGAGAACAAATTTGTATTGTCATAAACCACCAAGTTTGTGGGAATTTCTTATGGCAGGCCTATGACACTAACATAATAGCACTTCTAAAATAAGGGCATGAAAATTTTACTTCCCCGATATATGGTACTGAGATATTAGAATTTCTTTCAGTCCTGGATGATCCAGAAAGTCTAACATCATTAATTCAGCCCTAGAAGATTTCTGAGATGTTGGCTGTATTTGTATTACCTGAATCATGAATGCTATGGCATTATGTAGTTATTCTTTACATTTTATGTTCCACTAATAGTATTAGGGACAGATATGCTCTCTCTCTCTCTCTCTCTCTCTCTCTCTGTGTGTGTGTTTAGATTGTTTGGAATGAATAGTATGTATTTTGTGCTTTGACTAGCATTGGTCACTTAATAGTATATATTGGTCAAGTTTTGCAGTTGATACATTTGCTCAGCCTTACTCTTTTTAGTACCTACACAAAATATTCTATAGTATGAATATACCATATGAATTTATTTTCTAAATAATTCTCTAAAGTATAATGTAAAGGCAATAGCAACAGGCTGATTTTTATACCAGAAGTTACCACTGAAGTTAGAAATATTTTAAAGTAATTTTTAACAATGTCTACAGCTGTATGTCATTTTCTACATAAGTCTGTCATTTTAGCATCTCACATCCATCACAGGAAGGGTGAGTACAGTAGAGTAAGATATTTTGAGAGAGAGAGAGAGAGATACCACATTCACATAAGTTTTATTACAGTATGTTATAACTGTTCTATTTTATTATTAGTCATTATTGTTCATCTCTTACTGTGCCTAATTTTATAAATCAAGCTTTATCATAGGTATGTATATGTAGAAACAAAAAGTATATGTAGGGTTTGGTACTATCTGCAGTTTCAGGTATCCACTGGGGGTCTTAGAATGTACTGCCCATGGATAAGGGGGGGACTAATGTAACTTATATTAATTTTATATTATATGATAGGTCCATAACGTTTAAAAGGTCAGACAGAAATTATATTTTCACTTCTACTCTGCAGAGACCCCATTATTACTCTAAGTACCTTAACAATTTTTATGACCAGTAACAACATTAGTAGTTATCCACTAAATATAGCTTTGCCAGGTTATTGGACACAGTTGGAGGCAAGATGCCAATTGTGATGAAGCAATCAACTGCTCCCGTATGGTCCTTTCTAAAGAATGAATTCCATACAGAAGTATCAGTGGTAAAGCAAGCAGCAACTTAGCATAGAGTCCAATAAGTAATGTTAAAAGAAAAGAGTAGTCATTTCTCCAAAGAAATACTTGGCCTCGAAGAATAGTTAACAATTTAGTTAACAAAGAACTTTAATCTCACTATCTATCATCCAAACATGACTATCATTAGTAAACATCTTAAGAAATTTGGACTTAGTTTAAATAATTCCTGATCTCCAGAGACCTGATAATGTTTCCATAACTAAAAACTGATTTAAATTGTTCATTCAGATGATTCTAGGATTTTCAAGTTTACCAATATTTTGAATGCGAAGATATGGAGGAACCTTATGGTGTGCAACACACAGAAGATACTGGGACCCACCGAGAAACTAAAATTCTGGTAAATCATATGACTTAGTGTGTTTATGTACAAATTAATTAAAGATTGAGAAAGTATGCTAATACCTGAATTCTATTTGACTAAGGACAAAGTTCAATCAGAGATGTATATCAACAAAGATACTAAAAGCTAGCATTCACTATTATTAATAAAAGAAAAGAAAAAGATTAACTTTGAATAGTTAATTAATGGTTTTGTCAGACAACTCTTTTGTCCACTGTTCTGGACAAGAGGCAAGCATGTTTATTATTTCACATGTACAATTATGAAAAAATGTGGTACAAGGAATAACACTGGGAGATGGGGTTGTGATCAATTAAGCCAACTCCTTTAAGCCCCATACTAATGTACATTCTAATACACATGCTACAAATTAAAGCTAATTATATCAGTTGTAAAGTAAATACATAATTCTTCTGCTTTTTTTGCTCCTGCTCTACTCCCCTCCTAGGGAGGATAAACAACCAAGAAGCAAACAAAAACCTTTCTGGGAGGCTGTTTACTCAAATTTCAAGATCAGAGTAATGAGGAGGGGAAAACTGATTACCAACAACATACATTTGCTCTAGTGCTCTACAAATTTTGGGACACACTCACATTATAGTATTTGATTGTTTTATCTTGACAATCATGTGAGATACTAACATTTCTTACCTACAGAGGAAGAAGCCGAGAACAAATGACATTAAGTGACTTGTCCAAAGTCATACAACTTGAAAACTGTAAACTCCCCCGATTTCCAAGTCCTATGATCTATGTACAGCCCATATAGCCTTGCAAGGAAAAAACAAACAAACATCATTCCTCCTCCAATCCTGTTCCCCCGTGCCCTTTCAAGGCACTCTTCCTTAAGATTCGGTCACCATCCACACACAAAGAACAACCTATGCTGTTTACAACCTATGCTTAGCTCTCCCAGGTCTTTTGGATTTTCTGTAGCCTTTTTGCTCATGTTTTTCATCCCTCATTTTTTTTTTTTTTTGGTCCTTCTAAGATTTGAAATAGCTACAATTACTGCCTCAGTTTACCTTTATAATAAATGAAGCTATAACACTGGCTTTTTTCCATAGGATTCTGAAAATCTTAGTAATGTGTGAGCATTGTTTCAAAGGTGTTAAGAATGTCTCCATTATAGTTGAGCAGAATAGCTGAGATATTTGATCCTTACCTAATGGTGGTACTTTCTGGTCCCTTATACTTTGCATAAAGATATATAAACACTCTAACTGAACTGTAATGGCCAAAAAAATTCCAGTTGTGTTAGTTATATACATTGTTATTAATTACTACGTATGCATTAAAATATTTAGAAAATATAATCTACATTTCATAATTTTTAGTCAGTCCTCAACCTTGATTTTTCTTCCTTTGCCTCAGTCACTACCCACCAATGATAAGCATTTGTATTCTTAATTACTGCTCTTTCACTTTTAGCAAGCTATTAAATTGTGGGGGGAAAAAAGCCTGTAGCATTTCTCACCATCACGTTTATTAAGACCGGCTCGGGACTGCATAAGGGGAGAATTATATTTCCTATGCAAGCAGGTGGGTATGTAGGATTGTAAAAAGAGAGCCTCAGTGAACGAGTCCCTATGAGTAGGAACAGATCATTATAACAGATGATGTGGGCAGACATCCCACTGACATTTAGTACAGCTTAACACAGCCAGAATGGAATAAAACTTAATAGTGGTCAAGGTGGAGAGAAGGGACAAGTAGTAATAAAATAAGTGCAGCACATCCTGAGGTGATTTTCTGTTTCTCCTTTAAGTGAAAGCAGCACCATAAGGAAAAAATTCTCATCAGTCTGTTATAGTTACCTGAACAGTCAGTGGCACTGGGGGAAGATGTCTATCTAACTATGCTCATCTTTCCTTGATAAGTTTTTTCCCTTACAACTTTAACAGGTGAGTTATAATGCTTTGCCCTATTGTCAAAATGGTCGTTATTAAGGAAAAAAAAGAATTAAAATTTCTTCAACATGTCATTAGCATCTTTAAAATATTTTAAAATGATACCTGCCAAGCTCAAGATATTCTCATTTTTAAATCCTTATGCAAATACAACAATAAAAGGAACTAAGCCATAAATGTGTGTTTACAGAGTTGAAATTTCAAATAAAAATTATATGAAAACTTTAGTATACTATAGTATATTCTTAATGCTACTGAAGTCACTAATCAGAGTAAGTTTAAAAAAAAAAAAAAGGAACCAGGATAATTATTTGGGGATATATACTTCCTTGGGCTTTCTAGAATATTCCTAGAGAAAATACATTAAAAAATTCAGGAATTATTCTTTATGTAGGCATTTCAGTTTCATTCTGAGGCTGTAAAATGCTTAAAGATAAGAACCAAACTTCCTATCCTAATCTTACATCTAGAAAAAGAGATTGAACAAATAGGTTCAACATCTTAGGGTCCATAATTTCAGGGACTTGGCAGAATTATATCACAGAAGGTTAATCTAAATTGAACTGGGATGGTTGCAAAATATAATGTTTTCACAAACCACATTTAATCCTTTCACCTTTTTCTGTGAAAACTCAACAATTTTGAATTCTCCAAATCTGTCTCCATTTTCCAGGTATTGTGTCATTGCGCATTAGTCCATATCAAAAACCTCAGAAAACATTAAACTTAGTGTTAGTTCGAGAGTTTTAAAAAAATATTTCTTTTCTATTTTCCTTGGTCAAGTTTCAAAATGAAGAAAATCAAATACAAAAGAGAAAGAAAGAGGGCAAAAAATGGCTGTTAAACAAAAATTTATGAAGGAGATGGGCTAAAAGGGAATGCTAACTACATGTGACTCTGCATATGGTACTAAGAAGCTTAGAGAAGAGTAACTCCATTCTATTTTAGAAAAACAGAATTCTGAGGATTTAATCAGATAAAGAAGGAACAATGAAGATAGTATCATATCTTAGCATCAGAAGCCATTAATAATCTTCGCAAAGTGGGCAAAATGATAGCCTACATGCCTTTGAGAACTTCAGTACTCTTCATAAATACCATAATCCTGATTTCCTTTAATTTAAAAATAACCAAAGAATGTCCACTGATTGGCTTTATCATTACCTTTTTCCTGTGATAGACCCATATAATGTTATTCTATGATTATGACTGTATACAAGAAAAATCATCAGATACCTGAATTGTGTCACCACATGGATGAGCACAGATTTACCAGATGAATTAAAACCTAATTGCTCTATGACTCAAAGTGGGATTTTGTTTACATGTATTAACATTGTATCCTATAGTGGCCATGGAAGAGATAAAAAAAAATATAACAATGATAGTACTGTGAGAAATGAGATTCGCAAGGTACTCTAAGAAATGAGACTCTCCTACGATTAAAAATATTATTAGCATTTTCATGCTACCAGGGTACTAAACCTTTTTAAAGCAGGTATTTACAAAAACATCTGATGGATAGTTATGTCTGTATTGTGTTCTTTCTCCTAAATTCTGCTGAAATGATCTGTTGTCTAGGAATGAGTTTGTGTCACGAGCATGGGAATAATTGGGGAGAGAACAACTGGATAAGAGTGCAAAAAGACAAAGATATGAGGTAGCAGAAGACAGGTTAAAGAGAAGTCAGTTTAAAGTAATGATGTGTTGATGGAAGTATTTGTAGACCTCAA
The DNA here is from genome assembly GCF_004348235.1 of Phoca vitulina. Classification (NCBI taxonomy): domain Eukaryota; kingdom Metazoa; phylum Chordata; class Mammalia; order Carnivora; family Phocidae; genus Phoca; species Phoca vitulina. The sequence goes on from NW_022589752.1 coordinate 2,003,761, forward strand.
GATAGTGCTTGTAATGCGTTTAAGAGCAGTAGCCTTTTTTAATCACAAAAGAGACTTCACTCAATGTCTCAAGGGATAAAGACTTTAGAGAAAGATCTTGCTTTCCTGAAGCATTTGTTACAGAATGAAACAGGAAAAGAGTGTTTTAAAACAATAGGACACTGCAAGATAAAGATTTCAATAAATGATAGGAGTATATCAAATACCCTAAATAGGGAGGCTGGGGAATGGGCATTATTTTATAGTGGGAAAAAAATCAATTGCATGATGGGGAAATATTTTCCTTTGCCAAAATCTTCATTTCCTATTTTAGGTTTTTAAAACATCTAGAAATCAAGATGTTCCTTAAAATATTTTAGTTTTACTTTGAAAGGTCCTCAGCTACTCTTTATCAAGAATACTTCTCTTGGAGAAGCACATCAGACATTATTTTCATGCTAGAACATCGTTGTTTTTGTTTTCCTTATTTAGAGTCTAATGGTATGACATTATAAATTTTTATCTAAAATGGATCAAGCAGAGATACTAGCTCACTGTAAAAATAATCATTAAAAAACAGGAACTATCACAAACCAATGAAATATATGTTTAAAAAGTTTTATATGTACGCCTTCTGAAATGATATACTGATAATTTTAGTGAATCAAAATGTGATTAACATTTCCTAATTGTTCTATCCTAAGTGATGTGTCATTTACAATTTCTATGGCAACATTCAAATATTGTTCCAAATTTCTTTAGCAAAAGATTTAGTATCTGTTTCAAATTCCAGATAAAGTAACAAACTCAATTTGATGGGCTCTGCAGAATTACTGCTCATTTTGTTTCCAGGAGTGCTTATGATCTTGATTTATTTGATATAATTAACCAGGGCTAAGAGACTAGGGTCTATGTCTAATTACTTATGGGAATTCGGCATAGCTCTTATTATTTCTGGACCACATCTTCTCCTTCTACCAAAGAAAAAGTTGGACGAACTTAGCTCTAAAGTCTATTTTTTATATTAATTATTTTATCGATCACAGGGTTCTAATTCAGTACTACTCTACCAAAGTGTTGGTCTGTGATGAGGTCAGGAGCTTGTACTAGTATGTAATCTACTGAACTGCTTCCTTCATCAAGAAAGTACTGCAGTGAAAAAGTATGTCAGCTGAATTAAAGTGGGTTTAGCAAGCTCCTTATCTCATTAAGGACTTCAGCAGTTCAAAAAATGGTCTGAGGGCCCTACAGTCCTAACACATTCTTTTCCTGCTCACTCAAATGAATATCTTCGAGCATACCCAAAAGTTTTTACAATGATGCAAACATTAGTACTCCTCAGTCTTACAGCAATTGAGAAGAGTAAAATAATTTGCAGTTTCGTAAGTATACCCCTCAACCCCACAATTGGTTTTTCCTTAAATAATTAAGAGACTATATGTTACCTTTAGCCTCCCAAGACATGGGCTCAAGCCAAAGAAGCTTGAATTAACCACAGCTATGGTTCTTGTGACTATATCTAAAACTGACCCTGACCAAAAAAAACAAAACAAAAGAACACAAACAAACAAAAAACCCCAAGTGTCTTTATGAGTTTTCAAACCGAAACAAGTTATTTAAATAGATAACATGGCATTCACAGGAGAGTTAAAATCATTGGGGTATGCTGCATTCCTCTTATTAAGATCCAGAGAGTACAGAAGAACAAGTAACTAGTGCATAGACAGATGAAATATTTAAAATATGAATGTCCTAGAAAATTTAGAGCAGTATATACATGCACTGAATATACAAGCCTAATAACAGAGTACAAAAAAATCTGTCATTTTCAGAAGTTCCTATTTGTGGAAATTACAGCCCAGTGAATCTGTATATTCTTTCATTAACATAGTCTCAAAATTTAAAAGAAGAAACATACCCCTATCTTATTTTATTATATAATCATGCTCTTTAAGTCAGATACAACAGAATATTTTAAACATATGTTTTAAGTATTAAATATTTACCCAAGAAAAGAAGGGGGGAGGAAAATTGGGATTCATTCTCAGGGTAAAAATTACTATCTATATAAGTGGATGACATTTTCATTGTTCAGGTGCTTCAAGGCATCCATTTGGTCAAAGGCAGCTGCTTATATAAATAAGGGTGGAGCTCTTTAGTTACGCATTTTTAAATTTGGATGTTTCAAACTAAGGGCAAAATTTATCAGAATGTATGTAAATTATTTATCCATTGATTCATTTCGCAAATATTGACCCCTGACAACAACGCTTTCTCTTTCCCCCTTTTGCAGCTATTTGCTTGCCGAATAATTTTTTTCTCTCTTCAAACACATATACCACATTTCTATATACATTACTTCATTTTAAATGTCTTTAGTGCTTCTGAGTCTGACTGATGTAAGATGTTATTTTGAACATGCCAAAGCATCTAAATGGCCCCGGTCTTTTCTTTTCAGCCTGCATTCCTTGATAAGTGGCAGAGCTTCCCACTTATCAGTCACTCAAAGTGACTGTAGCTGTCAGTTGTGTACAAAGCGCAATCAGTTTGGAAGCGGAGACACCAGCATTTTTCTTCTCAGCTTGAAGCAAACACGTTTTGACTGCTAGTCATTCAATTTTAAAGCATCCTCAATTAGGGGCGGATGAAGATATAAAGAAAACACATCCTAAACACCTCCACCAGGCAACAGAAATATTTTATTGTTATCTCTTGATTTACCTCACGGCAGCACCATCCCTCCTCTTCTGGCTGCATGACACGGGTGCTCATGACAACACACCCTCTATCATGGAAAGATTGCAATAATATATTATACTAACACTCTGTGAAACCTCTGCTGGAGCCTGTTTATGTTTTCTTTTGCTCTCTGCACTACTTGCTTCACCCCACAAAAATTCAAATAATTTATTTTAAAATTAAAACAAAATGATCTTTTAGATTCACTTGGCTTATGAGTGGACAACTTTTCATTCAATGAAAACAAGAAAGCCAGTTGCCTAATGAGAATAAAAAGGAGGAGACTTAGCCAGAGAAGGAACTATGGGAGAAAGAAAATAAAATTAGAAGGGTAAAGGAAATGACTATGTCAGATGGTCAAGCAGCAGGTGTAGACACAGATACTGGCAAAGTAGTGGAAAGGAATACAGAGGTAGAGAGGGAGTAAAAACATGTATTCAGAATTAGATGGTGGTTATGGTAGAAGAAAGGAAATTTAAATATATATTTTGGCAATGAACAGAAAATGAAGGGAAACAATGATTCAAAAAGATGTATAGAAACCTGAGTATACATACGCACATATATACACACTCACACAGTGTATACACCTATATTAATATAAATCTCTAGTTAAATATGTGTATGATATCAACATTAGCTCATTACTTTACCTCTTTTAGCAAACATATGTGCATGCTATGAAAGTTCATTAGTTCACCTCTTCTCATTTCCTATTTAGGTATAACAAGATTGCCAACATCAGATAATTCTTTTTAAAGACATTTATTGATTTCCCCCATTTATAAAAGAGCACTCTCTTACCTGGTTTATTATAGAAAGCAAAACCGAATTGCTTTTTAAAAAAATCCTGCCACATTTGCCGTTTAATAGGTTTAATTCAGTTTGATAAGATCAATTACTCTTATTTTCTTGGGATTATCTGAATTAAATCATTCATTGCTACTCTAATAAGGAGAGAGAGGAAGAAGGTGCCTTTTAAGTTTACATAGTACTCAGCTATCAGGATCTCAGATTTTCTCTCTCTTTCTCTCTCTCTCTCTCTCTCTCTCACACACACACACACACACACACACACGCACGCTCTTCAGTTCCACGGTCTATAAAATGGAGATAATGTCATAACCTATCTGAATTCTTGTGATAATTATATGAAATGACCTCCGCAAAGTGCCAAGTACTTAATGAGCAATGGGCTCCTCCTTCTCACCAGTATAATACAAAGTACAAAATGACTTTACAAACCATATACAGCACTAGGAAATATTGGTTATCTATTTTTGATGGCTCCCTAAACATCTATTTCAATCCCTTGAGAAAATTATCATCTTATTATTACATATACTACAGAGTGGGTAATGTGCCCACACTTTATTCATTAATCCATTCAATAAATATTTTAAAGTTCTTATTATATGCCAGGAGCTATTATATGTACTTTGGGTATAGCAGTGAGCAAGGCAGATCAAATATTTGACTCCACAGAACTTATTGCCAGGTGTGTATTGTGGTACAATATGGGGTACAGCAAAACCAAGGTACATATAAGGGGGTGATAAGGGCTCCGAAGAGAAGTAAGCAGGACAAGTGATCAGAGATGACTAGGGGATGCAAGGATTATTTTGGATTGGGTTGTCAGAGATGCCCCACCCCAACCCCCTCCCCCACTCCAAGGAGGATGGCATTTGAAGAGAGACCTGAATGAAATGAGGGTCTGAGTTTTGTGATGAACTAAAGAAAGCATTCCAGGCCATAAGAAAGACAAATAAAAATGTACTGATGCTAGAACATTCTTGGCATATTCCCTGAAACCAGGAAGGACAGGATTCTAGGGCAGAAGGAATGAGGGAGATAGTTCGAGAGGTTGGCATTTAAATTCAGCCCAATAGACTAACATAAGGAGAGTGAATTTATTTTAAATGACATGATTTTGAGCATGGTTACAGCATAATTAAATTTAAAAGATCACACTAGCAGCTATGTGAAATGCCTACTTAGGGGGTTAACAGAGGAAGTTGGATTACCAGCTTGGTGAGGAGGCTACTATGGGAGCCTAGGTGAGACATGATGGTGAGTTATGGTAAGAGAAGTCAGTCAATTGATAGATTGAGGATAAAAACCAATGTTGATGGATTAGGTGTGAGGTATAAAAGAATGAAAGGTTTTAAGGATACTTCCTAGGTTTTGGTGACAGCAACTAGGCATATGGTCTCATACTCATAGTTGGATAAACTGGGAAATAATGAGTTTTGGAAACATAATTAAAGGTTCTACTTTCAAAATGTGAAATTTGGGTGCTTACTAGTTATGTATTTAAATAGGCTGAGTAGGCAGTTGGATATTTGACTCTGAGGGTTAGGAGAGAGATCAAGGATGGAAAGATACATTTTCAAGTCTTATCTTTAAAATAGTACATAAAATGATTAGATGAGATCATTTAAGAAGTAAGTCAGATGATGGAGAATTATAGCAAGTTAGCCTTTGAAGGATGCGGAAGAAGCCACCAAAAGAGACTGAGGATGGAGAATAAAAAGTTTTTTGTTTTTGCTTTTTTTGTTTTTTCTAAAGCAGATTGTGGTCTTTTGGAGGCCAACTGAAGAGTGTTACACGAAAGTGGGAGTAATCAGCTTTATCAAATGCTGCTGTGTGACTGAGAATTTACCACTTCTAGAATACTCATTGCAGAAGAAGCAATTCCAGTTTTTCTGTTTGCTTTTCCTTCAAGGGAAAGCTAGCAACATAAAGTTATCCTCAATGTTCTATTTGCCTTCCTTTCTTATTTTATTTGACTGTTAGTCTTTCTTTTCTAAAGAAAAACAGAGCCAAACACACACACACACACACACACACACACACACACACACACACACAAACACAGTAAAAAAGTCAGTTTATTTTTGTCTATAAGTTACATAAAAATTTACCAGTTTTTCAAAATAAGTAAATCAGATGTGATTTCACTCATATGTGGAATTTAAGAAACAAAACAGAGGATCATAGGGGAAGGGAGGGAAAAATAAAATAAGATGAAATCAAAGAGGGAGATAAACCATAAGAAACTCTTTTTATTATTATTATCATTTTTTTTATTATGTTATGTTAATCACCATACATTACATCATTAGTTTTTGATGTAGTGTTCCATGATTCATTGTTTGCGTATAACACCCAGTGCTCCATTCAGTATGTGCCCTCTTTAATACCCATCACCAGGCTAACCCATCCCCCCCTCCCCTCTAAAACCCTCAGTTTGTTTCTCAGAGTCCATAGTCTTTCCCTATGATTAAGAGTTTCTTATGGGGAGACGAACCATAAGAAACTCTTAATCATAGGAAACCAACTGAGGGTTGCTGGAGGGGAGAGGTGGTAGGGAGATGGGGTAACTGGGTGATAGACATTAAGGAGGGGACTTGATGTAATGAGCACTGGGTATTATATGCAACTGATGAATCACTGAACTCTAACACTGAAATTAATGATACACTATATGTTAATTAAATGAATTTAAATAAAATAAAACTTAAAAGATTTTACCAGCTTTTAAGTAGAAATTAGTCCTTGAGCTAGAGAACTGAACCAAATTTGCCATGTGCTGGAAATGCCTGGAATGTAAGTCTTGACTCATGATGTAACTACTCTTCATAGAATAATTAATTTTATGTTAACACTCTGTTAATTTCATTGGCATCTAATTTTCTTCCTGTTTGTCAACTCTATTCAAAGACAAGAGATAGAAATTCTTTCTAAAGGCTCTGTGAGCAACTCCCTACTACAGCATTTAGTGTAAACTAAGGTAAAATAGATTCATTTTAGGCCAACATATTGACTTCTGGCCTATATTTCCAAATCTGTTGTTGTTAACTTGCTTTGTTTTGTTTTGTTTCCCACTATTTGATTATTACATTCCCAGGGTTTTATCTAAGCCCTGATGGGCCTTGTTTTGTTAACTGATAAGATATGGAGTACAGAGCAGTGAGGAACAGTGTTCGACTTTTTCCACAGGTAATGTTGTTTGGGAAAAGGTTGTAAAGTCATGGGAAAGACTGTTGTCAGTCTGCTTTCTGAGCCAGTCTCAGTGATTCCATAATGGCCATACTGGATCAAATGAACCTGGGCTTCACTTCAGAAATCATACTGCAAAGATGAGAGAAAGAAGCAGCACAGAAATGGCACCGAAATAAAATAGAAAAAGGAAAACAATAAGGAAGATTATTTGAGATTCCACATAAAAGATGAGAAAAAAACATCTCCTTCCATGAAATGCATTGTTTGTTTTTAGTGAAAAGCCCAAGTCAGGATGAATGCATTCCAGAAACAGATTACAGCTTCCAAAAACTGTTGTCAAAATTACTTCAGCATAGTCATCAAATATAGTTACTTTAACCAGGGTCTCAGTAATGATATTAAAGAGTTTAAAATATCAGGGCCATAGTTTAAAATTCTACATAAAATTTGTATTGTTTGATAAATCTATCAAAAAGAGAAAAAGGATGGTGATATTCTCCATTTCTATGTTCCTTGGAAACACCAAGGAAACTATAAAATATACATTTACAAATCGTAGAACTGTGAAGTTTGGTTTTGAAGCCTCAAGCTGTTCCTTTCTGCCATAACTCATTGTCTTTACAAGGACTCCTTCATTCCCACATACTGGTTTCTGTGACTTGAATATTTAAAAATAAATTTAAGAATAATAAATAAATAAATATTTTAGAAAGAAAGAGAAAAGAAAAGAAAAGAAACAAGGAAGGAAGGAAAGAAGGATGGATTTTTTAAAATGATGTCCTGATTTCCAATCCAGGGTGACAGACTGATCATGTGTATTTATTGCATTTTTTCCTGAGATACTACTGAAATGATAAAAACAGACAAATTTAAAATCATGTATCACATAAAACAGTAAAGAATAAGATATTTACACAGGCAAGAAATTTGACTAGAGTTCTGGAAGATGAAAATTGTAGAATGTTAACTAAAAGTGGGTGAAACAAACTAGAGTATACATGGAAGGAGTTAAGCAGAAATGGGGTTTAACTTGCCCTCAGAACCACCAGAAAGTCTTGGGACTTGACAGTCTAGGTATGAGGGAGAGCAGGAGTGAGACCTGGATTACAAACAGTGGTATTAGTTAAAAGTAGCTCCATCAGTTCACCTCTACCCCAGCTACATCACACACCCTCAACAGAAATTGAAGAATCTGGGAAAACTTAAGATAGTTAGCATGAACATTGGAATTCCAGAACAAAGACTTCTGTATCCATACATGTAATATATGGCCAGCTTCTTGTTCTCACTAAAGCTGTGTTCACGTGTTGATAAACCTCATTCATAGTCACAGCTCCCAATCTAGTTTTTCTTATATTGCTTTTAAATCTGAATGGTAACTAATGATTTTTTAAAATTTGAGCAGAACTTTAAGCTGAAAGAGAAACATCAAGATAAGCAAGCAGGTGAAAAATGGAGGAAAAGAAAATTTAAGGAAATGAGAATTTAACTTTTTAAAAACACCCCCAAGTTTCAATTCAATGAGAAATGACAAGAACAGGATTAAACAAGAATAGGATAACCTGAAAACAGAATTATCAGGGAGCAAGAAGAAGCTTGTGGAAATGTAAAAGGTAATTTCTCAAAGATTCAATTAAACACTTCAGAAGATAAATTTCAGGCAATCCCCTAGGAAGAAGAATCAAGAAGCAGAGGTAAAAATATGAACAATAAGTAACATATTTATTAGTCCAGAAAAAGAAAATAAAATATCTGTGTCACAGAAGTGCAGAAAGAACTGGAAAATAAGGAGATAAATGGGCAAAGAAAAAAAAAAAGCAAGAGAATTTTTCAGAGCAAAGAACTACAACTCTTTAGACTAAAAGATTCATGGAATTTACAAAATAATAAATGAAAAATATCTGTATACATTCCAGTGAAATGTCACAGTAATTAGAAGATACTAAAAACTTTCAGAAAGGAGAAAAATTGGTCATCACCAACAACAAAAGTCAGATCAACATCATATTTCTTGTCGATGTTAGAAGATGATGAATCAATGGATTTGAAATGTAAGGAAAATGATTTCCAGCTTAGAATTTCATTTTCAGCCAAACTATCAATCAAGTAGAGAGTTTAAATAGAATATTATTACACATACATATATTTAGAATGTTTTTATCCCAGACCCTTTATATCCTGCATCCCCACACTGCTCCTTTTCTTTCAGGAAGTTTCTTGATGTGGTTCTAGAGCAAAATAAGGAGATAAACCAAGGAGGACAATATAGGAAACAGTGATTCCAACTCCAGAATTATAAATGGACATTCCAGAATGTTGGCTGGACCAACTGATCTAAATGAAAGCAGGGCAGACAGCTAAGAAGCAGTTATCAAGAAAAGCGGCGTTCTGGAGATCTGATTTATTCTTGAGAATTTATGAAGTTATAAAGCAAATCACATGAGTAACATGAGGGAAAAAAAAAGAAAAGAAAAGGCAATTGGAAAGCACAAAGTTACATGAAAAGGAAATACGGAATATCCCTTTAAGACTATCCAAGAAACAATACGAAGATTTGTATTTTAATGTAAGCACCATTTTTTAAATTTTATTATGTTATGTTAATCACCATACATTACAACCTTAGTTTTTGATGTAGTGTCCCATGATTCATTGTTTGCGTATAATACTCAGTGCTCCATTCAATACATGCCCTCTTTAATACCCATCACCGGGCTAACCCATCCCCCCCACACCCTCCCCTGTAGAAACCTCAGTTTGTTTCTCAGAGTCCATAGTCTCTCATGGTTCGTCTCCCCCTCCAATTTCCCCCCCTACATTTTTGCCTTCCTACTATCTTCTTTTTTTTTTTTTTTAACATATAATGTATTATTTGTTTCAGAGGTACAGGTCTGTGATTCAACAGTCTTACACAATTCACAGCGCTCACCATAGCACATACCCTCCCCAGTGTCCATCACCCAGCCACCCCATCCCTCCCACCCCACCACTCCAGCAACCCTCAGTTTGTTTCCTGAGATTAAGAATTCTCCAGTCAGTGAGATCATATGATACATGTCTTTCTCTGATTGACTTATTTCGCTCCGCATAATACCCTCTAGTTCCAACCACCTCGTTGCAAATGGCAAGATTTCATTCCTTTTGATGGCTGCATAATATTCCATTGTGTGTGTGTGTGTGTGTGTGTGTGTGTGTGTGTGTGTGTGTGTATATATGTATGTGTATATATATATATATACACATACACACACATATAGACACACACACATACACACACACACACACACACATCTTCTTTATCCATTCATCTGTTGATGGACATCTTGGCTCTTTCCATAGTCTGGCTATTGTGGACATTGCTGCTATAAACATTGGGGTTCATGTACCCCTTCAGATCACTACATTTGTATCCTTGGGGTAAATACCCAGTAGGTAAGCAGCATTTTTTAAATTTTCAACTTTTAAGATTAACCATTAGGTAAAGCACAACAGGTACGTGTGTATACATACATACCTACACACACACACACACACACAAACTTATTATATATATTTAGAGTAGACATACAGGTAACAGAAATTGGCAATTGGGAATAAGAGAAAAGAGATTCCATCCTCATCTGACGAGGCAAGTGTGAAGAGACTATTTATAATTGATTGACAAAGAAAAGAGGTGTAAGTAAATTATTTAAAGCTTAGAAGTACCTATTGGAAGAATTTAAATGACTTTTGTAACTACACTATAAGGTGAGGGAGGGGATTGGGGGGGATGTCAGGATGGAGACACGAGAACTCAGCAAATCTTCATTTCTAAGTTAATGAAATTTAAAAAGTAGATAAGTCATAAACAGCATTATAGTTGTATTTTTATATACTTAGTGAATACTAAGAAGTTATTAAAAATGAAAACTTAAAAGATTTTAAAGTGGCTCCTTCTGAGTAAAAGGATTGGGCACAGTATACAGAGGAGCATATAGAGGATTTGGTTCTGGATAGTTGCTTTCCTTATTCTCTTGTACACTTAGCCATGTGACATGTGTTATATCAGTAAAAATTAAACTGTATATGCATATCAATCAATCTGTACCTTTATCTATGGAGACAGGCTTATCTATGAGGAAAATCCCATCATTAGGTAATTGCCAGCAGATGTATTAAAAATGCTTTAAGGATTTTAAAGTGGCTCTCTCTGAATAAAAGGACAGAGAGCTGCAGGTAGCATCCCTGATCTTCTAGGAGAGGTCACCTATCTTCTCAAATGGATCTTCTACTTCCATAAAGTACAAGGAAGAGCAGGAAGTCACCCTTCAAGCTACTTCTTTGTATCTCCTCCATATTTTCTCCTCCAATAATCTATCTGAAAGCCTAGCACTGTATCCTGTCCAGTTGTGGTATATTTTATTTCCTACAGCAAAACATTAGTCAGAGCTCAAGGAGTTAATGCATTTCCTTCTCAGGTTGAAATGTTACCTTAATTGCATGGTGTTTATTCTTGGCATTTCCAGTCTCCTAAAGAGACAAGGTTACTTTGCAATCTCTTTGTCCTCATGTATGTGTGTGGAGTCTTGTTGAGGGGGGGTAAAATGCTTGCAACTTACCACACTCAGAGAAAGAAATCATAAATCAGCAGGTCAGTCAGGTACTATTATTTCACCTTTCACGTTATTATGTTTTCAATACAATATTTCAATGGATTTTGTTCTGCATAATAATTTATCAAGAATTACCAAAACTCTTAATGAGCTCAGAGAACTTTGGCTCCAATAAAATGAAACCTTTATCACAAATTGGTTGAGCCCATGACTGCAACTTAATCATTCAATTGTACATAAGTCAAGTTGTATTTTTATTTTGTAGGAATAAGTTCCCAGGGAAAGAAAACTCATTTTAAAACTTCGGGCCATTAAGCCTTAAATGGTAGAATGTCAGTGAAATAAAAATGAACTGGGCCAAGACTTGGGAGAAACTTGGAACCCAGCCATTGTTCTACAAGTAACAACTTCTGTGACATTGGGAAAATCTTCTAACCTTACTTGGTTTCAGTGTACAAATGTCAAAATGAGAGATAGGTCTAAATAAAGGCTTTCTAAAAATCCCTTGTAGTTCTAAAATCATATGAATTGTTGGAACACTGAACTTAGTGTTCAGTGACTACTGCCATGTATATTATATTTTTTTTTCCTAGAAATTCTCCTCTTGCTGGAAATACTCATTAAATTGTTCATCATCAGAAATACAGAAGAACAAGTTTTTCTCTCCTAATGACCTAGGCAAAAATTTTCAGCATTGTGTGCTCACTACATGTCAGGTATGATTCCATTTAATCCTCAAACTAAGCCAGTGTCAGTTATTATAATTCCCATTTAATAGATGGGAATAATGAAACCAGAGGGATTAAGCAATTTTCCTAAGATCACACAACACATGAGGTGTGAACATGCAGAGACTGAATTCAGGTATGTCTAATTCCAGAGAACCCGCTCTCTATCTTTATTTTTAATCATTTAATACAATTAAAATTGTATTTCATACAGTTAAATATAGTCCTATACCACCTGAAGAGCCAAGCTCTTCCCTATAAACATTGGAATACACACTGGCCAGTTAATACAAAAGAACAGAGATTTGTCCTTTGCTCTACCCTTAGCTCTAGACAGAATCAGTGACCCAAAGCTACTACTAGTTCTGCAAATGTATACCTTATGAATCGGAAAGAATGACAGGTGATTGTTAAATACCAAATCTTTGCCCCCAAGAGAATATAATGAACAACAAACAATTGGAACAATTTGTCAGAAGGGAAAATGCAACAGATTTGTGGAATCTCTTAAGAAAATTCAAACACTAAACTTTCAGTATGGGAATCATGACAAATACACATTTTAAAAGAAGTAAAACATCTTTAAAATTTCCCTTAAAAATACCTGAAGGGGATTTCATACTAGAGCATGTTATTGGACTGACCCTATTAGATGCTAATAAGAACCTAAAATTCCATTAAGTATTATTGAAAAAAGGTAAAAAAAAAAAAAATTAAACTAGGACATGCTTCCCCCTCTCACTCCCAAAGCTATAGAAACCCTGTCCCATACAAAGCTTCAAGATAAAAGGAACTTGAGTCTCTAGGGGCATTCAGTTTGTTGCCATAATGGAAGCTGAGTAGAGGTCACTCATTCATTTACTTTAAAAGGTTTTGGTAACAGTGAATGAGGTCAAGATGAACCGTTGGTTTAGGATCATTATTGGAAACATAAACCACCTCCTAGCAATCCCTATTAGAAACAGGTTGATTTAATGTAAAAAAGAGATTAGTCAGAAAATAAAATTGCTAAAAGATGGGCAATGTAGCATAAGCAAAAGATTAAAAGAAAAAAAAGGTTATTTTTTTAAAAATGTAAAAGATATTTTTCTCTGAAATATCTATAAATTTCATCTCACATATTAACGTGCATTAAGAGTTAGCTAGGTACAGTAAGCAGGAATGCAAAAATATCCTACTTTTTAAAGGACAATAAAGAAAAATATTAAAGGAAAACTGCTGAATGGGAGAAAAAGAAGTCGAACTTCTTAGTGTTGCTAAAATTGAGAGTCTCATAAAGAAACAGACAAGTTCTTGTGGGAAGATGAGATATTTTCTGGTATTATGACATGATTTTATTTGTAAAATGAACTGATTTATGATGTTAGAAAGAATAACAGAAAACTTTTTCGTTTCTTCTTTTAATCTAATGAGTTATGTGAATCAACTTAGAAGACTATAACTCTACATAAAGTCTTTGCAAGGAAGTAATGTAGATCGAGTTCTCAATCCAATTAGAATCATGCAATTAGAGCTAAGGTTGCTTTTTTAAAGAGAGAAAAACTGTTCATATAGAATTGATCCTAAGTGATTGAATAAAATTGGTGAATTTGCTAATTCTTACAGCATTTTCTCTTTGAATATATAACTACAGAGTAAAACCTACTACCACTTTTTCATCTGGAGTTGAAAGAAGATAGAAATAATAGGCCAAGAGAAATCTTAAGTAACTTGGGTCATTAGAATATGTGAATGTTTGTGCATACACAAACTTGTTCATACACTTTTTTTTAAAATCTAATGACACATACTTCAAATGTAATAAAGATGTCTAAATTAACCTCTCCTTTAAAGAGAACTCAGTAAAAGAATGAGAGAAATGTTGGGGAACATCATCCTCTTGTCATTTAACACAGCTATCAAGTGTGAAAATTTGTCCTGCTCTCTTACCCTGTCAATCTAATCCATCTAGCAGATCTGTCTACCCATCTAATGCTTTGCATGCCTTTACCAACATTTGGGGCAAGCGTGTATTTATAATTGAAACCAAAAGCTTAAAGGCAGCCTTAATTGTGGGTCGAATAACATTGCAGCCCACTATTCTACCGATAAAGAAACTGGAATGCATTGTTTTCTAAAGCTCAAAGAGACAATGGTATAAAACACGTAAGAAAATGCAATCAGGATGAACAATGTAAGTTGGTGTGTTTATTTCTACAAGGTCTTTAGCTCCGTATCTAAGAAAGATAAAGAAGGAGATCAATTCAAAATATACTATGTAAGTATTTGCAGATATCAAGTAAATTTATTCTATTGTAAATTCTCATGTAAGCACTGATTATGTGTGCATTGACAAAAATAAGTTTTATAATGCTATTTGTTGTGAATTTGGTTTGCCTTCCACGATAGCAGATTTGATTCTTACCCTTCTTCTTCCTTGTCAGATGCTGCCAAGGAAAAGGAAGAAGGGGAAAGAAGAAAAGGGAGAGAAAACATTCTCAAAAAGAAATGTGGCAAGGATTTACATGAGCAAAAAAAAGGATCTGTTCCACATTTTTAATCTTCTTTCTCTACACATGTCCCTATAGTGGTCCTTCCCATAACTGAATAATCTCTCAATAGACTAATTTAAATATATTGTGACTCTCATAACTATTAAGTATTTGTAAGACTGCCCCAAATCAACAATTTATAAAATATACTTTAGAAGTATGCTTTTAGTTAATGAATACATTAAAAGCTGTGTAAATGAATTCCTTTCAGATTGTCAGTCTTGCTCAGTACTTAATTTTTGCTTGAAACATTTCCTACTTCCCATATTAAAATATATATATATATATATATATATATATATATATATATATGGCCATAACTGCTTTATTATCTTAGATTTTCAATTAAAAACATTTTAAATGTAGATAACCTGGTACCATCAATTAAAACTATATTCAAAGTCAGCATATTTAGACTGAACATGAATAGAACAAACAGTTTTTTGTATTTTTTTTTTTTTTAAGTAGGTTCCACACCCAGCATGGAGCCCAACAAGGGCTCAAACTCACAACGGTGAGATCAAGACCTGAGCGGAGATCAAGAGTCCAAAGCTCAACTGACTGAGTCACCCAGGCACCCCCCAATGAACAGTTTCAAACCACTAAATTTAATAAACCACATTCCAGATATGAACAGATTGATAACATCACATTAGGATTTGCTGCTCGTAATTACAGTTAAGGAGAGCAAAGAATCCTGGTTGGATCATCTCACTGATGTTTCTCTGTCTCCCTGAAGCTATGACTAGCTCACTAAAATGTCAGGTGGACCAAGAATGAGCAAACCCTGACTGGGCTATATAATCCAGGGTAAAGAAATTAAGTATACCTGGCCCAATTAGGTAAAATGGGATAAACTTTGCTGGCAATGAAGTCTAAACGTGATTAAATACACAAATGAAATAACGTAGACATGTCTGCTTCTGTCATTTATGGTATTTACACTGAAAAAATATGCTGGATTCTCAAGACAGAATTTCAAAAGAATGATGAATTTTTCCTCTCTAACATCTGCTTCCAGAAGACGATGTTACATAGGGTGGATTCATAGCTCCATGAATTAGATTCCTTTTCTTGCTGGCAATAGCAAGTATGTATTGAGCACCTACTGTGTGCCTTGATACTCCATCCATGATTTCATTAAGTCCTCATAAATACTCTTACGAAATAGGTACTTTCGGAAAGGGAATTTTCAGAAGGGGAAAAATTTTTGTCAAAATTCATGCCCCAGCAAGTGGTGAAGACAGGACAACCCTGACAACCCACTTTTTCCTTTTGTTATCAATATAGCTGCTTTCTTCCATCTTCATTGATGCTCCTCATCATCATCACACATTTCCATTTAAGCAAAAGATGCAGGTTATAGAGCCCTCGCTCTTGGTCTCTCCAGGCAACATGAAGGGTGAAATTCTACTTGAACCAAATCATTATCTTCCCTAACCTCAACCCTTATGACACGTGGCTCCTGAGCATATAGTAAAAACGTCCTCTCTGCCACGGCTCTCTAACAAAACTTGCTGTACCTTTTTGCTTTGGTTCCCCTGCACATCCCTCACTGAGAACACTCACGGTCACATTTTAAACATTAAAGAATAGAGAAAATGAAATCTTTCTAGCATTTCTCAGCAATAATTTCCTTTTTGTATAGTATGAAAATGACTGTCAGCTTGCTCAGATTGAAGCTCCCTGACAGTAGGGGCCTGCGCCAGTCACCATTTGCAAGATTCTCATGGCATAGGAGGGAATAGGGCAGGAATTAAGTAAGCCGAAAATAATTATTTTGGAGGTTATTCCAGTTAGCTCATCTAAAAATTAGAATATAGATAGATGATAGATAGATAGATAGATAGATAGATAGATAGATAGATTTTTTTTTTAATTGGAAGTATGCATGAAATGATGATTTCTGACCTGGATCTGTTGCTGAAGCAAATTGATTTTGTGTTGTTGCTGCAGAAGCTGCTGCTGTTGTCTGGCAATCTGTGGAGAAATTGCACATGAAAAATTTAAAAGTATATTGTAGTCCCAGGGGGAAATTACCAATGTTCTGTTGCTCCAAGTTTGATTTGACACTGATTAAGATGATGAAAATAGATGTGCCTGTGCCCCTAGAGTACCAGCAATTCATCCATAAGTAGGATCAAACAAGATATTCAGTTTTCGGCACAGTTTCTTTTGGCCTAAAACAAATGAAGCCTAAGACACTCCGACAGTGATCCAATCCAGTATGAAACAGTAGAGTGTCAGAAATCCTTCTTCCTTCCTGGCAATTCGTGAAGAAGGTACGGCCTCTGGCATTTTTATCTCTTTTGTACAAAAGAAACTATTGCATCAACAGGGGGGTTGTTGCGACCTGGGAGTTCAGGGTAGCACAGGGTATTGCCTTGTGGAGGCTGTATTCCTCACTGAGGTTTCAGTATTTGTTTTCGTTTTTTCATAAATACTGCCCTCATTTCTGCCTCCCACAGACCCCTGAACAGCCAACTCCTCAGTGCACTCCATCACAGTTTCTGCTCCCATTCTCCACTAAAATGATTGGTAATAAAAGTCGCCAATCTCATTTTTAAAATTTTTTTTAAGATTTATTTATTTTTTGGGGGGGTTAGGGAGGGGGAGTGAGAGGGAGAGCATGGAACCCGACACAGGGTTTGATCTCAAGACCCTGAGATCATGACCTGAGCCGAAATCAAGAGTCAAAGGCTTAACTGACTGAGTCACCCAAGCACCCCTCATTTTTTCAATTCTAATGTGTTTTTTAGATTTCACCTTTTGTCCTTTCATCAAAATTCAACACTCAAGTTCTTTCCCTTGATCCTGAACTTTCTTCCTTGGCTTCCATGACAGTACATTTTCCTGGTTTTTCTCTACCCTCAGTCTGTTCCTTCTCAGTTACCTTCAACTGCTCTGTCTAGCCATTCAATGTCGTAGTTGTATCCCTACTCCTGAATGTATGCCAAGTACTTATGAATTTGTTTCTCTCACCTCTGCCTTTGCTTTCAGTTTCAGACCCATTTTTCCAATGAAATTCTCAAAGGTACTTCATATTCAACAAGTTCAAAACTAAATTCAATTATGGTTATTTTCATGCTTTCATTTTATCTTAGGGACAGGGTTTAAAAAATCCATTTTTTTTTCCCTGAAGAAAGGTAGAAAGGAGATGGTAGGAAAAGGAATATCACTCTTTTCCTTAAATCTGGTCCTTTCCTCCCACATGTCAATATTTCAGCTGATAAATCTTTTTATCAGCACCTTAAGCATTTATCAAGAAACTGACCACCTCACACCCCTCCACACTTCCTCCCGTTCCAAGCCACTGTTTTCTCTTGCTGGGTTATTGTAATAGTCTCCTATTGCTCTTTCTGCTTCTGCCTTTGCTCCCTACAGCCTATAATATGCCAATATCTAGAAAGATCCTTTTAAAATATAAGTTGTGTCATGTTACTCATCTTTTCAAAACCCTCTGTCTCACTCAGAGCAGAAGGAAGTGTCCATATGATGCCTGCAAGACCCTGTATGATTTGGCCTCCTGCTACCTCTCTGGTTTCACCTTCTCCTCTTTCTCCCTTTGTTACTCCATTCTTGCCACTCTCCTCTCCTGTCTCTTGAAGACGCTAAGGATGCTCCTATCTCCCAAGGATGTACCTGCTTCTGGGCCTCTGCACTTGCTTTCCCCTCCATCTGGAACCCTCTATGCCTAGATAACTGACTGCCACTCCCTCACCTCCTGCAAGTCTCTGCTCAAATATCACCCTATCAATGAAGTCTTCCCTGAGCACCCATTTTAAAAGAGCCTCTCTCTCTACCTGGCACCCTCATCCCTAATTCTCTCCTTTATTTATAACCCTTATCAACATCTTATTTGTTTACTATCTTTTCCTAATGAGAATTCAATACATTAGGAATTTTTGTCTGTTTTATTCTTTGCTGTATCCCAGTAACTAGAATAGAACCTGGCATCAAATTGGTGCTCAATAGATATTTATTGAATGAAAAAATGTAGAATGGAGCTCAGGGTCCAGTGGAAAGGCTGGTCAATGAACAGATTCATTAGCATCTCTAAGGGCTATAATAGGAATATTAGAGTGCCCAGAGTAGAGACACCCTACAATGAGTAGGGAGTTTCAGGAGGAGGGTCAGAAATGGAGTTCTCAAGAGAAGATATACCTAACCTGAATCTTAAGGAATAAGTATTAAATGCCCTTCAGAGATTTTCCTGTGTCCTGATGAAAAGATCAGTGACTACAAGAGTGGTGATTATGCATGCCAGCACTGCATGGTAAAGAAGATCTAGGGGAGTAAAATAGGCTCTAGAAACCTGACCTGAAGCTTTCACAAAGGATCTTCTCTCAGGCTTTGTAGGCATCATTGCTTAGCATCTTTCCAACACAGGAGAGAAATTCTGGAAGAACCTAATGATTTCTAAAATTCCAAGGATAATGTCAGAAAAAGTAAAAAATTCTAGAATCCTTTGATGGTATGTGGGGATGAGCCAGAATGTGAAAGAGAAGAGGACTTTGCTCTCTGTTAGTGATTGCTCAGATTTTTCAGGACAAATATGCCCTTGGACCCACCAAAGTAGTGATTCTCTACAAAGAAATATCCCCATCTGACCTACAGTTTCAGAAGCTCCTAGAATTTTCTAGAATTCAGATGTTTGAAAGCATTGAGAATTATGAACAAGAAAAGAGTAGTGTTTTTCTAGACTGTCACAGATGAGCATTCTGAACTCTTATCATGGGGGTAAAGCAAGAGAAATATGGGCCATATTCAAGAACAGGCCAAATATATCTTTAAGGAAGATGATGAAGTATTTCATTAAACATGAAAGCATCATCTTTCAAGCAGAGATGAACCACCAAGTAGGGAGGAGTAAACTGAAAGGGGGTCACTTCAGATGTAATCTGAATATTTCTTCTTTCAACTCTGCTAGTTTACATTTTGAAAATTGTTAAGGTTTTGCAGGGATGTGTGGACACTTACCCCTGACTAAATAATGGTCTTCTTCCACTTGGGACAGTGAATGGACAGAGCCCAGAATATGGGATGGCAAAAGGGAGTTAGCCCCAGAAGAGATGTATCATATCTGTATATAAATTCACCCTATGGCACCCTCTTTCTTCCCTTCCCTTTGCTACCAACTTTAAGTAATAGTTCTTATACATTGCCTCCATTTTCCTACTACACATTTGTCAATTCTTATGCCTTATTTCTACTACTAAAGCTCCAGAGAAGCCAGAGTCTTAAAAGGCCAACAGTGAGAAACTAAATGACAAATCTAGTAGGTTTGTTCTTCTGGAACTGTTCATTTTCTTTTATTTACCAGCTATATGCCAGTATCTCCCAAGGATCTACCCTTAGTCCTTTTCCATTTTCTAATGCTATCACCACTATTCTAATATAGGGCTTACAAACCTGCCATTCCCTCATGAAACACTCTGGCCCCAGATATTAATATGGCTGCCTCTTGTATGTCATTTAGATCTGAGTTCAATTGCCAGGTCCAACCACCTAATCTAAGAAACATTGCTTTGCCATACCAATCAATATTTATTAAATAACTCTAATTACATTTCATCAAATAACTTATTACTGTCTAAAATCATTTTGTTAATTTCTCTTTTCCTTTGTTAATCATCTCTCTCTTTCCACTAGAATTTAGGGGCTCTATCTTACTGGTTAATTGATGAAGCCTCAGAAGTTAGCACAGTGCCTGGCACATAAGAAGCACTTGATTATTTGTTGAATAAATGAATGAAACTTACCTACCCCAGTGGTTTAAACCACCATCTCTATGTAAATAAACTAAGAAATTTAGTTCAGCCCTCTTTTCCAAACCGTCAATTGGTATTTCTAGCTGTTTTTTACATACCTCCAGCTGGACAACCTGACAAGAGCTCTAATTAAACACGATAAAACCACCTGTTATTCCAAATTTGCCCTCCTCCTGACTTGACCCATCACCCAGGCTCAACATCTTTCCTCATTCTTTTGCCCACTCAAAGAATTCAACTAATCATAATTTTCCCACCTGTTTATTCTTTTCTTCTCTTTTTCTGTGGTCATTTAGTTTAGATTCTAAACTATCTAGTTTAGATTCTCACTCCTTATTGAAGTTATTATAATAGGTATCTAACTAAACTTCCTGGGCCATAATTAATTTACTTCATTTGTTAAATCCTACTTATTCTTCAAAGCTCATACCAAACACCTGTTGAATGAACTCTTTCACGGTGTCCCTGACTGGAAATGTTCTCTTGACATGCCATGATTCTGTTTGGTACTTCTCTCATGACCTATCAGAATTTCACCTTGGTTTTAATTACTTCGATGTTACATACCACTAAAGTAGTTGATAAGCTTTTTCAGATCAAAGTGTTTTTGTTTGTTTGCTTCTTTTGTATTTTGTTTTTTTATTTATTTATGTGAGGTGGGAAGAAAGACTTTTATTGATCTTTGTGCACCTAGGAGAGTGTCCTATAAATAGCAGGCAAAACCATGTCTAAGGAATTTGTGTCCCTGGCTCCTACTCACCTGTTCTTGTTGCTGTTTGGCCAACTCCATTTGCTGGCGTTGTTTCTCGATCTGAGATGCAGCCAGTTTCTTCTGCTCATCGTGGGCAGCCAGTAGCTGCTCTCGCAGACTGGTCAGCTGATTGATCATACCCATGAGCTGCCTCTCCTTCTCAGCTAGGCTTTCAGGAGTCCCTGAAAATAACATGGCAATAAAACATACAAGAAAAGGGAAATGAGAAGAGAGTGATTATTCAGTGACAATGAATCTGTTGTATAGAGAACTATTCTAAATAGAAGGTTAACACACAAACATAGGCTCACTTTCTTTCAGATTTTTTAACTCCACAGTGAAAAGCGATGGGTATTTCCCCTTTACAAAATATCAGAATGAACAAATATTTTGATTTTTTTTATGTATGACAAGTAATAATCTATAGTTTTTAATTTTACAAGCAAATCAAAAAATGGTGGGGTGAGCATCTACTATTTTAATGTTCTATGGTGGGATCTGACAAAAAATAAAAAGAAGCCTAAAGCACAGCTCCTTGCCCTAAGTAGTTTTTAATCAAATTAAGGAGGCAAGACAAAAACATGAACATTTAATAACCATAATTATTAGGAGATCAAGTTATTATTATCAGTAATATCATTCTCCTTTTCTCAAAAAAGAATCTTGAAGAATTAGAACCAAGGAATTCTACATTAAAAAGGGGAAAAAATCTATTAGCCAATCAAATTTTAGACAGTTTTATCATATGCCACTCAGAGGCTTTCTTCAAAAATAGAATATAACTAGCAGGGAAAATATTCAAGATTGAGAATATAAATTCAGGCTATCATGAAATTATGAAATATGGTTGAAAAACTAAGAGATCACATTATAGTCACCAAAGATTATAGTTAAATTCAACACTTGGAGAAGAAGTCACAGCAGTCATTTATGATAAATAACAGGCTCAGGATATTTAAAACATGCTATGAATCTTCTTCGTTAGGTTAAAATACTTATTTGGTACACCAAAAATGTGAGCAGTTCACTGAAACAGGAACAATATCACTTTTAATTGTTCTTTTAAAATTCACCGGATAGACAAGACCCCTATGGTAAAGCACTCACAGCAGGAGAGAACATACTTTTTAATTACAATTTTCACTTTAATATAAGACACTAAGCACTATTTTAATAATGCATTTGCCACCTGTATATGTAATTAGATAGAAGGATCTGTTATAACCCAGTCACCCTTCCCCATCCCAGTGTATTTCTCTCTAACAATTTATGCTGAAAAAGCATGTGCTTTTTAGGAAGTAGCAGCTATAGTTAGTGGCTTATAATTTTCACTGGCCCATTTGGAATGGAAATAAAGTTTCTAATGTAATTTAGATAGGCTAGAGAATAAATATCTAGAAAAGAAATTATGAATGAATAGAAGTCAAGAATCATGCATTATATTCTTTATTATGAATACCTAGCATTATTCAGGGCCGGTGCCCAATAAATTATTGCTAATAATTTACTATACTTCAGATATTTGGATTCCATTGAACAGAAGAACATTTATTCTAAGAATAACAACAATATGATTGTTGCAATTAGAATTCTAATAATAAATAATCTAAATATATACTGGGAAGATTTTAAAGAAAATATTCAAGTGATGGTACAATGTACATCTTCACACATCATTAGTAACCACATTTCTAGGAATACATACTACGAAAAGTAATACATATCAGGCCTTGTAATCCTCATTATCTTCAAGGGATAATTTCACTTATAAAAATCTAGCCCAGGGGCACCTGGGTGACTTAGTCAATTAAGCATCCAACTCTTGATTTTGGCTTAGGTCATCATCTCAGCATTGCAAGATTGAGCCCTGTGTCAGGCTCTGTGCTAGGTGTGGAGCCTGCTTAAGATTCTCTCTCTCCCTCTCCCCTTGCCCCTTACCCTTCTTCCTCCCTCTCTTAAAAAAAAAAAAAAATCTTCTTCATCCATTCATCTGTCGATGGACATCTTGGCTCTTTCCATAGTTTGGCTATTGTGGACATTGCTGCTATAAACATCGGGGTGCACGTACCCCTTCGGATCACTACATTTGTATCTTTGAGGTAAATACCCAGTAGTGCAATTGCTGGGTCGTATGATAGCTCTATCTTCAACTTTTTGAGGAACCTCCATACTGTTTTCCAGAATGGCTGCCCCAGCTTGCATTCCCACCAACAGTGTAAAAAAGCTTTTGCACAGCAAAAGAAACAGCCAACAAAATCAAAAGACAACCGACAGAATGGGAGAAGATATTTGCAAATGACATACCAGACAAAGGGCTAGTATCCAAAATCTATAAAGAACTTATCAAACTTAACACCCAAAGAACAAATAATCCAATCAAGAAATGGGAAGAAGACATGAACAGACATTTTTCCAAAGAAGACATCCAAATGGCCAACAGACACATGAAAAAGTGCTCAACATCACTCAGCATCAGGGAAATCCAAATCAAAACCTCAATGAAATACCACCCCACACCAGTCAGAATGGCTAAAATTAACAAGTCAGGAAACGACAGATGTTGGCGGGGATGCGGAGAAAGGGGAACCCTGAGCGCTGTGAATTGTGTAAGACTGTTGAATCACAGATCTGTACCTCTGAAACAAATAATACATTATATGTTAAAATAAAGAAGAAGATAGTAGGAAGGGTACAATGAAGGGGGGGAATTGGAGGGGGAGGCGAACCATGAGAGACTATGGACTCTGAGAAACAAACTGAGGGTTCTAGAGGGGAGGGGGGTGGGGGGATGGGTTAGCCTGGTGATGGGTATTAAAGAGTGCACGTATTGAATGGAGCACTGGGTGTTATATGCAAACAATCATGGAACACTACATCAAAAACTAATGATGTAATGTATGGTGATTAACATAACATAATAAAATTTAAAAAAAAGAAAACCTAGCCCAAGAAAACTACAAGAAATGAAGATAAGTATTTAAAAATGTTTTAAATGAAATATTAGAAACAATCTCAATGTCAAATGGGAATAATCAAATAATTATGGAACATCCAGATTGTATTTTTCACCCATGAAAAAACTATTTTTTAAGAATATTTAATGGTATGGGAACTTGTTCATGATATAAAGCTAGGTGAAAAAACTGGGTAGTAATGAAACATTTGTGAAAAGGCAACCTACTGAATGGGAGAAAATTATATATCTGATAAAAGGTTAATATCCAAAATAAATAAAGAGCTCATACAACTCAATAGCAAACAAAACAAATAAAATTCAATCCAATTAAAAAATGGGCAGAGAATATAAATATTTTTCCAAAGAAGACATACATTAGGCCAGCAGGTACATGAAGAGATTCTCAGCATCACTAATCATCAGGGAAATGCAACTCCAAACTACACACACCGACACAAAAAAACCCACAATGAGATCTCACCTCACACCTCACAGAATGGCTATTAACTAAAAAGAGAAGAAATAACAAGCATTGGCAAGAATGTGGAAAAAAGGGGACTTTTGTGCACTGTTGGTGGGAATGTAAATTCGTGCAGCTATTATGGGAAATAGTATGAATGTTTCTCAAAAAATTAAAAATATAACTATCATATGATCCAGCAATTCCACTTCTGGGTATTTATTAAAAGAAAATGAACACACTGGCTTGATATAGGAATATTAATATCAGTATCATTGATATATGAACCCCCATGTATAGCAGCATTTTTTACAATAGCCATGATATAAAAACAGCCTATGTCCATTGATGGATGAATGGATAAAGAAGATGTAATGCACACACACACACACACACACTGGAATATTATTCAGTGATAAAAAAAAGAATAAATCTTGCCATTTGTGACAATACAAATAGACCTTATGGGCATTATACTAAGTGAAATAAGTCAGACAGACAAAGACAAACACCATATGATCTCAATTATATGTGGTATCTGAAAAAAAAAAAAGGAGAGAGAGAAACAAACAAAAATCCAATCTCATAAATTCAAGAACAGACTGGTAGTTGCTAGAGGCAGGGATAAGGGGTGGGTGAAATAGGTGAAAGGGGTCAAAAAGTACAAACTTCCAGTTATAAAATAAACAAGTCATGGGAATGTCATGTACAGCACAGTGACTATAGTTAATAATACTGTCCTGCATATTTGAAAGTTGCTAAGAAAGTAGGTCTTAAAAGTTCTCATCACAAGAAAAAAATTTTGGAACTGTGTTTGGTGATGGATGTTAATCAGACTTACTGTGATTATTTCACAATTATACACAAATATTGAATATTGAATTGTACCCCAGAAACTAATATGATATTGTATGTCAGTTACACATCAATTTAAAAAAAAAGAAAATATTTGTATAAAAATCTAATGTATGCACATATCTGTATTTATAGAAAAAAAAGACTGGAAGAAAATTTATTTATGTATTAATAGTGGCTATTTCTAGGTGATGGAATTATAAGCCATTTTAATATTTTTATACTTTTAAAGAGCATTTTCTACAATGTTCTTATTATTTACATACTTAGAAAAATATATTTCATGTATAATATGTGGAAATATAACTTAAAAGTTTAAGGTGATATTATCCATTTACATAACTGGTGTAATACCAATGTGTAAAGAAATATACTTGTTTGTTGAGTATAAGCAAGTATCATTTTGGCATTCAGTATATGAAAGATTAACAAAATCCTTTTGTCTTCACTTATTTATATTTCAATGATTCTCAGATACACACTTTGTATATTTTAAACCCTCTGAGTCTTACAATGAATACTGTCTCAGAGTCAATGAAATATTAAGGTTTATGCCAACCCTGAGTTTGTCCTCCAACCCTAGTCACTTACTTATAGATGCAGAACAGATATCCTGAGTGTAGATCTCACTTTTAAAATTCAACATGTATAAGGTGGGGTTCTGCATTTTTCTCATTTTTAAAGCGTTATCACTCAATCAACATTCTAAGTTAGAAATATTAACAACATCCTCAATTCTCTTCTCAACTACGCATCCTCCTGAATGCATTGTATCAACAAATCATGATCATTTTTTCTCAAAATAGCTTTGTTTCAGTTTTAATTTTAATTAGTCAAATGTATTTCTGCAATATTATTATGTTTACATGAGTAAATAGTCAGTAATTAGAAAAGGGTATGCAGTGAAAGATCTCCTCTGAATACTATTCCTTCAGAGAGAACTACAATTATTATTATTATCATACTCTTGTAAACGTAGATTCAAGCATATGCCAGAATATTTCTGTACTAGTTTACCAGAGCTGCTGTAACAAAGTACTACAGATTGTATGGCTTAAAGAATAGAAATTTATATTTATTGGCGAGAAGTCCAAGACTAAGGTGTCAGCACCTCAGCTCCTCCTGAGGGCTATGAGGGAGCGAGCTGTTCCAGACCTTTCTCCTAGGCTTGTAGATGGCCCTCTTCTTCCTGTGTCTTCATGTCATCACTCTCTACACATGTCCAAATTTCCTCTTCTTATAAAGACAGCAGTCATATTGGATTAGGATTCACCCTAATGGCCTCATTTTAACTTAATTGCCTCTATACAGACCGTATTTCCAAGTACAGTCATATTCTGAGGTACTAGAAGTTAGAATTTGAACATATGAATTTTTAGAGGGACACAATTCAACCCACAACAATTTTCTTCACACAAAGGACACCGTAACATAAATGCTGTTTTAGAGTATGTAGGGAGACCTCTTGTTCCAGCCTCCCTTCCTTATCTCCACTGACATTTTTCATCTTTTCATGAATTGTTGTAGCAACGCGGGGCCTGAACTCACAACTCTGAGATCAAGACTTGAGCTGAGATCAGAGTTGGCCACTCAACAGACTGAGCCACCCACGCACCCCTGTAGCCTTTTTTTTTTTTTTTAAAGATTTTATTTATTTATTAGAGAGCAAGCGAGAGAGAAACAGCATGAGAGGGGAGAGGGTCAGAGGGAGAAGCAGGCTCCCCACTGAGCCGGGAGCCCGATGTGGGACTTGAATCCCAGGACTCCAGGATCATGACCTGAGCCAAAGGCAGTCGCTTAACCAACTGAGCCACCCAGGTGCCCCCCTGTAGCCTTTAATAGAACTTCCTGTCACTAATTTTTCTCTCTATAAGTCTATCCTCAAACTGGTACCAAAATTATCTTCCTAGAAAAACAAATCTACCCATGTAACTATGATTTTAATAATCATTTAAATACCTCCACTTGTTCCTCATTGTCTTTGGAATAATATGTCAATTCATTCTTAAGAATGAATAAGGTCCTTCTAATTGTGATCCAACCTTCTCACTTCCTTTGTGCATCCTAAATTCTAGCCACAGTGACTTTTCAACATCCTCCACAAAGGACACCACCCTTCACAAATGTCTTACCTTGGCCACTCCCTCTCTAAACGTTCATTCTTCATGTTCCAGGTCATATGCCTTGTTCTTTAAGACTCTTATCCTGACTCTCATGGATAACAGCTGTTCCCTTCTTTTGGAACCCACACAGTGGATATCTTTATTATACTATTTAATCATTACATTATAAATCTTATTTTCACATTTATTTCCTAAAGTCAGCAGAGATAGCTGTGACAGCAACAGCTGTAAATTACCAACTTTTATACCCTCATTACCTACTAGGAGACCTGGCATATAGTAAATTATCTAAAATTTTAATGAGTAAGTCACTTCCCTTTAAACTACTCTCAGGTTTAGGAATGCAATATAGCCAAGAGAAGTGGGGATATGTATTATCTTACATGAGTTATACAGAAGTTCTGGTTTTGGCTTAAGTGAGTTGAGCCAAGGAACTTAAGCTTTTGCAAAAGAAATTTCCCCCACTTTTATAAAAGTACTAAATTAAGATGGAGTAAACTCTATGGCTTCATCTCTAAATTATCATGATCTTCACAATAATTATCTTCCAGTGCATGGGGAGGGTCCAATAAGTGGTCTATGAATATTAGAGAAACTAGTTAAGAGTCATAAAATATCCTAGACTTTAAGTGTGTGTATGTGTGTATGTGTGTGTGTGTGTGTGTGTGTGTGTGTGTAAACATCACTGGAAAATCCAGAGGCCTCCCAAACAAAAAGAGGAGCTACTGTTTCTTCACATAGATTTAAGATTTTTAAGAATCTTACACGTATACAACACTATGGGGGCACAATCCTGTATCTATGGCCTAGGTCAACCAGATTCAGATAGCTAATGGTATGAGTTCATGTTTGTGTGTGTCACTGATAATAATTTATTTTCATGTTTCATTTCTTTGCACTCTTAAGTGTTTTAATCTATGCTAGTCCTGCTTCAATTCCCCTGAGTGAAGGATTATTGAAGTAAGAGGCAAATATATTGTTTCATGACTGTAGGCATGGTAATCATCTGAGTGACTGTTAGAGTCCCCCAGGTTCCACAGAAGTACAGGTCAGAACATTCCTTAGTGTAAAGAAGACACAAGACATGAAAGAAGGGCATCAGCTTCAGTCATCCCTTTCTCAGTAAGAGATATCACCACCCCTATATTGTTACATCCTTTCATCTTCCTCGTTTTCCATATTTAATTCATTGGGAATCCTATTAACCCGAGAACATAGAAATTAGCCCATGAGTCTCTATCTCCAGTACAAACTCTTAATTCCAGGCCATCATAATCTCTTGCCTTCACTACTACCAATTGTTTTCTAACCATTCTACCTGCTTCCACTTCTTCTCCTACTAGAAGCTATTCTTCAAGCAAAAGTTCAGAGTGATCCATTTAGAAAAGTAAATCAGATCATGTCACACACCTGTATAAAATCATGTCAGAGCTTTACCCTGCACATAGAATAAAATCCAAACTCCTTACCCTAACAAAGCCCTGAATGATCTAGCTCTTACCTTCTCTGGCATCATCTCTTCCATTTCTCTTTTGTAAAAGTGCTTCAGTTACATGGTCTTCTTTGAGTTCCTCCAATACCAATACACAAAGTTCAAATGTGTTCAAGACCATTTTTTAAAGTTGCTCCCATATTAGGGTCTTTGTGCTCCAATTGTTTTCCATGGAAAAGTCTTGTCTTAGATCAAGATTTCTCAATCTTGGCACTGTTGACATTTTGGACTAGACAGTTCCTTTTCTGGGGACTGTGTCGTGTAGCATCTCTGGCTAGATGCTAGTAGCACTTCCCACCTAGTTATAACAACCAAAAATGTTTCCAGACAATGCCAAATTTCCCCTGGGAGAGAACCACTTCAAAGATGAACTTTTCCCTTTCATTCCTTTTGCATATACCTGAAGAGTTCCTTCTATGTCCCTCACACTATTCTAGGTGTTGGGGATATCACAGTGTCTAGGCCAGACAAAAATGTCTCTGTTTCAGAGAGCTTACATTTAAATGGAAAAGATAATAAACTATCAGATCCAACCAGATAATCATTTAAATGCCAACTCCTCAGACTGCCTCCCTTGAACAATGAAATTTAGGAAGCCACCATCTCACTTTCAGTCACATCATTTAATTTTTATTCTGTTCATAGTAGTTAACACCATATGTTGTATTTTATTACCATAGTCATATATTTATTGAATCCTCCATAGAATATAAACTTTATGATAGCAGAATACTAGTTTGTTTTGTTTGATGCTGGGAATCCAGCAACGTAGACATCCCATCACAATTTGCTAAATGAATAAAGTAAATTTCATAAGAACAGGGAAAAGTCCTTGATTGACTAATAATGTACAATTCTATGCATAAGGAAAACCCTCATCAGGATTACTCAGATTGAAAATGGTCTTGAACACATTTAAAATTATAAGAAAAATATCTGTGGAAGCTGACATTTCCCCAATATTGTTTTATTCCACTCAAATGAAACAGATATATGGCTTGAAATTAAATGATCAAAATCAAAATAAACTGCTAAGAGTTATTATACAAATAAAGGAAATGTAAGAGTAAACTCATTCAAGAAGAAGGGGAAAGGCCCAGAATTTTGACACTAAAAGTAAACTGGGGATTATGTTTCTTCCTTCAAAAAACTTACCAGAAATTTAATTCTTTGTTACAAAGCAATGGTCAATCTTTGCAAGGGTTTTTTTTCTTTTCCCCTTTAATAATTGGTGTTACTTAGCCTATTAGTGTTAAACTTTGGATAGGACTTGACTTGTTTTAATTTTTTTAATGAAAATATTGTTGTTCTCAACTGGTACTCCTCTTGAAAAACCTAAAAATAATTTGTTGTCCTGCCTTTAAAAATTCTGCCTAATGAAAGAGGCTCTACCATACTGTAAGCTTTAAAAGGGCAGAAATCCATCTACTCTACTTGCTACCATTCTATCTCTAGAACATAGCACATGGCCAGACAGCAATATTTGTTGAATGAACTAAAAATACAATGAATAAAAACTAACTTAAGTTAGTCTAAATGTACAACTAAAGCTTCTTTCAGTGGCACTCTTACTGAACAAGAGAGAAAAGGCAGACTCCCTCATCAAAGATATTAGTGGCATCATTCTAATTCATTAAAGGAGTATTTTTTCGGTTATCCAACTTATAAACATCTATGAATTGGTCTTTTTCATTAAGAACAAATTTAATCAAACTTTGATAAAATTTAGCTACCTACCCTTTACTGCTATATAAATACCCTGAGAGGTTAGAATCAATTAAAATTATATAAGGAATATTATTATTTATTACATGACAGAATAAAGTAATTGATATTCTATTATACACTGCCAATATTATACATATTCTTACCTTATAGATTTCAATAATCATTTTGAAAAAACAGTGGTTTTTGTTCTTTTGCTTTAAGATATTAAAAAGAGGCCTTTGGCTTGGATTTAAATATATCTCCTATAGGAAGCTTTCAGTTATAAGGTAACTGACATAAGAGTGAAATGGAACATTTGACAAGTAGCTATGATCTTTACCATTATTATCCTATGGTTGATGCTTTGCTTCTGAGATATTATAGACAAGATGTGTGCATTATCACTTTTGTAGTGAAAGCAAGGGTTGTTCTTATTCCTTTTTTTTTACTCTATTCTATTTCTTATTACAAATATTTACCTTTAATGAAAATTATAATTTTACAAATTTTTCCCAAGATTATTCCACCTACCTCCTTGGATATTGTTTTTAAAATGTAAAAAACAGTTGTTGCTTTTTTTTTGTTGTTTAAATCACATCAACTTTGCCACATTTACAGACTTTAATGTTGTCTATAATAATCTTCTCAAAACATGGCATTTTTAAATTGTCATCCTTTCATCAAGTACAAACTGGGTCCCAAACTTTGGGCCAATGGCAAATTAGTAGTATACAAGGGAAAGGTAAATATGTAAATAAGCTAACAATACAAAACAGTGTATGTGTGCTAAGGGACAGATCTAAGCATAGAGTAGAATATCATGACTGCCTCTCAGAGGGCGCTGCATCCAGCTGTGTTGGGTCTGGAAATGTTTTCAAGTTTTAAAGGATTTTAGAGATCATCCATTCCAACTTTACTGAGGAGAGACTGCCAAGCATCATGCAAAGAGCACAGGCTTTGAAGACAGGCAGGATTAGGTTCACATCTTGACTCTGTCACAACTAAAGTATGTGGTTTTGGATAATTAATCTCTCTCTCTCTCCTCTCTCTCTCTCTCTCTGTTTCCACTTCTTCCTATGTAAATTGGGAATAAAATGACTCTGTCACAATAATTTTGTAAGGAAAATGTTTACAAGGTGCCTGTACATAAATGGGCATGTAATCAATAGTAATCTGCAACTGTTTTTTAAGTGAGCAGATGAGGCAATAAACCAAAAGAGTTAAACTGATTTCCACAAGTCCTTGGAAGAATCACAGCAACATGACACCAGTTTTTTGTTTTTTTTTTTAACTACACCATGCTTCCCTAGGAAGAAAAATAGTCATTTAAAAGAGGAGAGGGTTTTAGGTTAATTCCATCATCTAATAATCTGGATAGTGTAAGCTTTGGAGTCCATATCTACAAGAAAAAAAATAATGGTTTTAAAATTATTTCAATTTTATTTTTTTAAAGATTTTATTTATTTATTTTTTTGACAGCGAGAGAGAGACAGCGAGAGAGGGAACACAAGCAGGGTGAGTGGGAGAGGGAGAAGCAGGCTTACTGCTGAGCAGGGAGCTTGATGCAGAGCCTGATGAAGGGCCCGATGCGGAGCTTGATCCCAGGACCCTGGGATCACGACCTGAGCCGAAGGCAGACACTTAACGACTGAGCCACCCAGGCACCCCAAATTATTTCAGTTTTAGAATCTTCACATCCCTTGCACGAATGAATACTCATTAAATGAATGAATGTATTTTTAAATGAGAAAAAAAATATTGAAGAAGGCATATTTTTATTTTCAAATACAGAATCAGATTTAATATGTAAGAGTATCTGTTTAAAACATGCATTATTGGGGTGCCTGGGTGGCTCAGCTGGTTAAGCATCTGATTCTTAGTTTTGACTCAGGTCGTGATCTCATGGGTCATGCGATGAGCTCTTCATTGGGCTCCGTTCAGTGGGAAATCTGCTTGAAGATTCTCTCCCTGTGCCCCTCTCCCTATTTGCTCTCTCTCTTTCTCTAAAATAAAATAAATAAATCTTTTAAAAAATGAAAAATAAAAAATAAAACACGCATTATTAAGTACCTTCTTTGAAAGATATATAAAACTTCTTAATTCGTGAACTAGATCATCAATACAGAAATCAATGAGATCCAATGTCTGACCATTCTCTTTCCATCACTTGCTCTGTTTATACACTGGCATAAAGCCTCTGGCATTCTGGGACAGAGCAAGTCACTGATGGGCAGGAAACATAAAGTCACTTTTTTGTCACTTTGACAGACCTTGCCAAACCTTATATGCTGTGGACCAGTAGTCTTTCTTCGGTTCTCACAAAGTAGTTTTTTAAAAAAAAGTGAACACACGACTCATAAGCAACTACAGAGGAACTATAAAACAAGCTTAGTAGATTGAAAACATTAAGCATTCACTTTATTTAGAAGTAAATGTCTATGTGTTATGTACCTTCTTCACGGCTGACTCTTGCATTGAACACGTTTCAGAGGCAACAGTTCCCTCAAAAAATAATCAACATTTCCAACCCTTTTATAAAAATGTGCAGGCATATATTTTAGGTTAATGTGCAAATGAAGTAAGTCACAAAGTCAGTATGAGCAAAGCATGCGATTCTTAGTTTTTTTGATTTTAAAAGAAAGGGTTTAAAACAACTTTCAAAGTGACAAAAACCCTTACGTAACTAAACGGGGATTTTAGTTTCCATGTTTTAAATTTAAAAATTCTAAGGATCCCTTACTAGATTTATTACCTGGGACCAGGTTCTTATTCCATGCCGATTTGTTTACAAATCGTCTAATGTCATTTAAACGGAATTATCTCTTTCAAGCCACATACTGAATCCACATCTCTTTTATCTCAAAATGTTACGTCACCTAACAGAGGATCTACTTTAACCCACATGTGGGATCTAAAGAGCATGTATTTATCATGAGTTCTAAGAGGCCAAAATATCACCGAATAGGTTATTTCCTCGAATCTATTACTGGCATTCTAGAGCGGTCTGGTGTTTGCCTTTATGTTCCATCTTCTAGAAAGAACAAAATTATAGCTTTCAAAAGAGCCAATTTTTTATTATACCAACTGCAGCTGGCATTTTTCTTAATACCGGATACAACATTTTCCCGGCCTAAATTAATGCATTCTGAGCAGGGTCAGAAAGGGTCTACCAGAGATACCAATGGCAAAGAAACCAGGCTCTGAAGAATTCTTTATACAAGGCAGGTGGCAAAACTGATTTGGGCTTATCTGAGGCACCTGGACAGAAAACCTCTCAGACAACGCCCTGCTTTTCTAACTTCACCAAGATAGAAATATTTGCGAGAATTCTGCATGCAGATTTTTTGGTCACAATTCTACAAAAAAAAAAAAAAAAAAAAAAAGTCCGTAAAATACAAACTCTTGCAATGACTTTATTGAAAAGAAAATGATCTGTTTAGATGAGTCAAAGCTGCCACAGATCCCCAGATACTGTGCTCAGGTGAAGTGCCAATGCAATGACCTTCAGTGTAATGGAATTTCATGCTAGCTAAAACAACGTGTGACGGCCCCGTTGCCAAGGGGAGAGCAGGCGTGGTTTTGTCCCCCTCTCGGTAACTATGAGGCTCTAAGAGGTATTTCTTCACCTCACACAACCGTTACTCAGTGCTTCTGCTATAGATAACAACAAAAAACCCCGCAAGCTGACTGGTCCGCACGAGATAGCTGACTGGAGAAGAAGAAATAAGTCATTTCTTCCGGCAGCTCATCAGCGGATACACATATATTGACGGTGGGCCAAGCTTTTCAGTCACACAGTTGCGTTCGGCAAAACTGGATCTAGTGTCCTTTTTGGATGTTTTTTAGAGGGCTGTTTTGAATGTAACTTTAAAACCTAATTACTTCACATTTCCAAGGTACCAGACCATAAAATGGTATAAATTCTAACAGGCAAAATAATCTAACATGAGAAATAATTTTATGCTTTCAGAAGTGGGTGACCTTTACTAACCCACATTGTTTCTTGAAAAATGAGATTGACTTTAAGTGGGTATGACAACTACTTATGGATAGCTAAAACATCCAAACCAAATGCTATTTATTTCCCCTATTTTTAAAAGTTTATCATTTTAACTTTTTAAACAGTAATAGCAAGAAACACTTCTTTGAACTTTGCCAATCTGTAATATTAACCTTTGTCCAAATGCCCTGAAATTAATTCACATGCAGCAGCTTGAAGCCAGTGCTTAGGAACTGAGCTCTGCTCTCCCTTGGCTACAGTTTTAGATATTAAGAATAGGTGCGCTCGCGCTCGCGCACACATACACACGACACACACACACGCACACTCATTCACTCACATGTTTTCTGGAACTAATTAAAAGTTAAATGAAAACTGACCAGTGTAAACAGAGGAGAAAAGTTTCAGTTGACAAGACTTGGTAAATACTGTAAAGGCAGTACCCGTGCTAACATATGCAAAGAGTGTATTAAATATATTATTCTCGATTATCGCTAATCATCTAATAGTTGAATGAGTTCATATTTCCAGATAAAGAAAAGCTCACACTTATTCTTGCCTACCTCAACCCAAAACGGTGCGCACATACACGAGACTTACACCTTTATTTGCTTCATAAAAAACAAAAAAAAAACAAAAAAAACCCTGCCAAACAGCTAAGCCATTGTTCTCACATAACTTCTTCTGAGGTGGCATGAAAACCACATTCCTGGGCATGGCATAATCATAGTGTCTGACCCCCCAAGAACCATTAAGTCAAATTCATTTACCCCCAGAGGGCTACACACTATTGTATCCTTTCCACTTTCTAGCCACCTATGAACAATGGAGAGTAATTGCAACTGTCACGGGCAGTCAGTAGGAAAAGTAAGCCAGTGCTATTTTCCCAGTTTTCTGCCAAACCTATCCAAGCACCTAATAACCATGCCCCCAACCAAAGAAAGATCCACAGTTGCTTTTTAAATGCATCAGAAAACAGCTTTTTTGAATAGAACCAGAGGACAATCACCAAACTTATGCTCTGAATGTGAAGCTTAAAAAACTCAAAATTAAAGACGGAACTTCTTTTGACTGTACTACAGCTTCCTGAACTAACCCCACAGGCAAGCCTGAAAGGCGAGCGGAGCTGCTTTCCTCCAAGCTTATCATCACTGCTGTGGCGGCTTTTAAGTCTGACTTGTGAAGAAAACGAGGGAGGGAAAAATGTTTGTCCTCCAATGGAATGAGATCACAAGGCTTGGAACAGGCGGTCTTCTCTGTTCTACTCTCAGTTTTCACTCAGGTCAGAGGAGAATAAAGAACCTTGGAGAGAACACATCCTCTACCGCGGGTGCAAATGGGTTAAAAATCCAACATAATAATATAAAGGATCTGCTGCCTCGGAAGAGAGATTTCTCTGTTCTCTTTAAACTTGGTCTTCAAGCTCTTTAAGACATACAAATTATTATCTGTTTGAATTTGATTCCATTATAGATTTTGGTTACTGAATGTGTTGATTAGCACCCATTCTTTCTCTCACCATCAAGGCCTACTTAATCATAACCTGAATATATGTAAACTTCAAGTAGAATGGATGAAAAGTGAAATATTCAGTCCAGCATTTTCTGGAAGTTTCCAAACGCTGAGATGCTAGTGTCCTGCCTTTCTGCAGGACGCTTCAGTGTAGCAGGGCCATAAGAAAGACAATTGCCTTTTTCATTGGGAGAACATGTGCGCATACATACATATGCAAAAAAGTTATTTATACACATATTTCTACATGTATATTAATATAAATCTGGTGATATTTTAAATATATTCAGCTTCTACCAAAAAATATAGAGTAATATATAACGAAATATTTTAATATTGATGAATAAGTAGTATTTTTTTCTCAAAATTAATTCTTTAGAACTCAGAATCAAGTGTGCTATTGGCAACAAACAGAAAACCATAGACTGCCTACTAGGCTTTGAGAAAACACACATTAAAATTAACTGAAATGACCATTTGATTCTATTTTTATATGAGGAATTAAGCCCTCTCCCACTGTTATTAGTAAAAGTTTATTAATATATGAATATTCAGTATCATGAAGTCCATACAGACTTTTTCTCTTAGTTGTTTGTAATGTCTGATTCAAATAAAACCAAACCAAAAATATTGCTCTCATTAGTGAAAAACAACCTTTATTAAGCTTTCTGCATTCATCATTTCTGGTTTTAAATGTAGATTATGTACATTCACACTTCTAATATGTAGAATGTATAAAATCATCATAATAGGCAGTTTTTAACCCTGATATAAATACATTCCTACTTACAAGGTAAATCATTTAAATTTTTTTTTTTAAATGATGAAAACCAAAGCCTTTTGAAGATACAGTGGGGTTATTCTGTTAAAATGACATTCCATTTATCTAATAAGGCACAAACAAAGAGAAAATAAGAACCCTGACACATCCACTTTCAAGCTAGAAGGAAGAAACACCAAAGACAGAGAATACATGAGGCAGGAGGGGATGGGGGGAGAAGCACTGTATCACTGTTATATTTCAAAATATAAACTTCATTTTCGTACATTTTGGATCAAAATAATTGCAAATATATTACCTTTTATTTCACCAAAGTTCCCTGATCCCATTGCAAGAAGTTTGTCTTTCCAGTCCTTTGAGAGTAGCTTTTCAATACTGGGGGTTTCTAAGTAAAGAAAAAAAAAAATGTAAGCAAATCAACACGACTATCTTTACAATGCAGCTCATTAAAAGTCTATCTGCTAAAAATAAGGCCATCCCTATCCGGGCCCCAGTTCATAATGACTTCATCAACAAACTGATAACGGGGGGGGGGGGGGGGGGGGGAAGAATGTGTTTTTGTCACCTGCTGTTTCAAAATCATTAGCTTTTTCTTCTTGCGGAACAAAGCCGTACTAATTCTTTATGACAATGGGTACATATAAACCTGCAGTTCATTGTTTTTCAATTTGGTGAACAAATTCCTGCTATAATAGATGCTTGTCAATTTCAGGGTGTTAGTCTGCAGTCAAAAAATAATTATGTTGATAAAATGCAGAGCAAAAAAAAAAGGCAAAGAATTAGCTCTTAAATCTGCTACATGTAATTATATCCCTCTGTGTGTTTACAATTACATCCACTTTATAATATGTGTTTAACATCGTATGGTGGTAAGCACATTGTGGAAAGATTTGCCAGTACCATGAACACTAAAAAAAAAAAAAAAAAAAAAAAGTTGGTATAAAAGAAGCTTTACAAAGATTGCAAAATCTAGAAAAGTGAGTAATGCCTATAATGGAAACCTATTATTTGCTTATTTCAGATTTGTCTCACATTCTTTTAAAATGCCCAGTATTGAGACAGGGCACATATATTTTAAAGAGCAAGGTTATGCTTTAGTCTGATATTTGCTTCTATATATCACATGGTTTTTGACCTCTTCTTTTGTGTTGAATTTTAATGTATAAGTAAACATAAATGCTAATAAAACTCCCAAACATTAAACTCAATTCCAAACAATGTAATTGTATATTCTTGTCAGCATTTAGATGGGTACACAATTACAATGGCTTTCAATCCCACGATTAGCACTGCATTCAGTTAGAAAATGGAGTGTACTAAAAGATAAGTGTCCCAGTATGCTCCATCTAAATAACAATACCCACACTTAGTATCTGGATCTAAGACATACACTGCCATTCTCCACATTGGTGTTTATGTGTATTTGTGTTTGTTCAGACATTTGTTTACCCCCTACTAGGAGCATAAAGGGAGTACATGTTAACTTATCAAAGGGACCGTCTGGCCTAGAGACCATAAGATTATTAGAAACTGGTTCATTTTCCCCACAGTAAAATGCATTTTAAGGCGTCATCATCATCTTTGGCTAATGCTATCTACTTCTCTCAGGCCTCCATCTTACAGCCATTGACTGTCAGAGTCACAAAGCCCTTGTGGAGTTTTCAAAAAAGTAGAGGTGAAATTTCCTTGGAAAAACTGTGACAATAGGGAACGCTTTTTTTTTTTTTCAGATATCAAAAACTTCTGGAAAATAAAATAGTGAATCTGTATGATTACTGCTTTACATGGTCTATGGTCTATACATATGGTGCATACACACACACACACACACACACACACACACACACACACCTACCACAATTACTGTGTACACATTTACTATGGAATTTACTACGGAATGTGTAAGTTGTATTTTTTTTTCCTTTGTAACAAGGTATCTCCACTTCTTACATTTTAAGGAAGACAGATCCTAAGAAATTGCTTTTACTTTTTCTTCAAATATCCCTCTTTCTGTACCATAGTGGTTTTGAAAATGGTAATGACAATTCTGAGTAATAAAACGGCTTAAATCTCTTTGTACTGTAATCAATATTTCTGTTCATTGAGGCTTTCAAAGTAACTTTAAAATACTTCTGCACGGATTTCCAATGTTTCTACATTCCCAGTAAACACTTCATGAGCGAAATCATTTTTTAAACCTTATCAGAGTAGGTCAAACAAACACCACTGTTTCTTTTTTCCAGCACTCCACAAAAATTCTTGAGTAGCATGTAAACAGGGTACAGCCAATACGGTATTTGCAATAGAGTACTGTCAGTCATTAAAAGCTAACAAACCTTTGCAAAGCAGGAATGCAGCAATAGAAATCCATTGTGCACTAACAATAGGCCCCTGAACCTCCCGGCACCAAAAGCAGACCATTTTACTTTTAAGGCTATTGTCTGCAAAGTCCATGACAAAGCTTTTCCCCTGCAGCTAGACAAAATATTCACTGTAGTGTGCTCATAAAGAAACAGAAGTCTTCTGTCTAAGTTGCAGAGTTAAAGTAACAGCCGCCAGATTTCTGAAACCTGCAGAACATTCCTGGCCTCTTTATTAACTTACATAAAGATAGAAGGCTCCTATACAGAGCCACTTTTTTTTTTTTTT